>NW_014577662.1:129144-130543 GCF_000485595.1 Priapulus caudatus | reverse complement strand
GTGTGTGTGTGTGTGTGTGTGTGTGTGTGTGTGTGTGTGTGTGTGTGTGTGCTATATATCCGCATGTGTTGCAAATAAATAAACACATAGTTGAATATCTTGCGTGGTTTCTTTCTCCAGGCCATTGATCTATCACGTTTGGGCAGTTCAGTTCGCATGTTAGCGGAGGAAGATTTAAGAGTGGCAAAGCTCTTGCAATGCGTTTGAATCGATCGATTGAATTGAGTGTGATTAAACGGTAATTTTCCCGAGTATTCTGCTTGATAGCAGAAAGAGGCGGCAGTAGAGTTTGATAGTATCAGGAGCGTATAATGACAAATATACATTGTCATTAAAATTGTCATAAATTTGTCATTATACGCTCCTGATAGTATCAGGGGTTAATAATGACATTTGTCTTTATTAACCCCTGATAGTATTCTATTATCAGTAGAGAAGAGTATATGCAAACTTATTTTAAAAGTAGTATTCAAATGAGTGATTTTACATTGTTTAAATTTTTAATGAGAACTAATAATCAGGAAAGTGGTAGTGAGTTGATCTACAGTGAGTTAGTGTCCGACTATATTTTACTCAATTACTGCATCAAAGCCAGAAATTTTGACGTAATATTCGCATAATCCTTTGTGTGCCTCTGTGGGTGTACACAGTGCATGCATGTTTTCTGACGCTTGCACGCACCTGTGCATACTAATTAACCAAGACAATTCCATGGATATATTCAGTAGGCTGAAACCAGAAATTTTCATGCTCGTGTGCTTGTGTGTATTTCAATTATCTAACGCAGTTCAATTAACGTAAGTGCGTATGCGTGTTCGTGTGCGTGTGCGTGTTTAGAAATGATTATTGTTTTTTCCCTTTTCAGCCGTGGACGATGATCATGTTCAGCGGTTTTTGGCGAACTTTGAGGAGCGGTTTTTCCGAAAGTCCGACCAAGAGCTTGTCAAAATCAACACATTCTTTTCTGGTGAGCTCAACCCGAAAATGTTTACAATTATCATCTCACATTTTTTTCACATCTCGCGGTTTAACGTCAATCGCTACCGCTGCCACGCAGTCTCTACTGCATTGTTTATGTAGGCAGTGGCTACTGGTAGTGTATGTTCCCCCGAAATGTAAATAAGCATTTTCGCGCTCACTACAAATAAGATACAGTAGAACTAGAAGAACCGCGAGTGTGATAAGCGAGTAGGGATGAGATGTCCCATATTTCACATGGGTGTAGTAGCTTTGCCAATCGAAATATAAGTGATGCCCTTTAAATCTTGAGGTCAAATTATCGTTAGATGTACAACATCCAATCGGATTGCTCGCTGACAACGCACGTGCAACGGCTATCTCAACGCCAACCACAAGCTTCCGTGGTGAATGGATTTTACTATAATGCAATAATGCAATA
>NW_014577662.1:102792-120498 GCF_000485595.1 Priapulus caudatus | reverse complement strand
CTCTCTCTCTCTCTCTCTCTGTCTCGCTCGCTCGCTCTCCCTCTTTGTTGTGTGCGCAGCTCGGACGCTCGGAGCGATCGGAATGCCTCGCACGCGAATGTTCTCACTCTCTGATGTCTGTCCTGCACGCGGCTTTTTTTTACGGCTCGTTAGTTCGCGCAGGAATCGCCCGGTGCCACTGACGCCGGGCGCTGCCTGCGAACGGTTAGAGTTTTGATCGTGAATAAATGGAAAAATAAATAACTAAAAAAGTTAATGATTGAAAAAAAACAAGATTAATAAATAAAAATAAATAAAACGAATGAACCAAAAAAGATGGCGGTTATCCGCCGGTGCCAACAGTTTTGATCGTGATTACATGAAAAAATAAAAAAATAAAAAAGTTAATGAATACAAAAAATAAAGATACGCACAAAAATAAATAAAGTGAATAAATAAATAAAGATGGCTGTTATCTGTAAAGATTACTGTTATATCCGTTGGTGCCGACATGGCCTGCAGTTCGTCGGGGTAGTTGCCATAATCCACCCGGGCGGGAGGAGTCACGTGATAACGATGACGATGACGTTCAAAACGTCAACCCCTAACGTAAACAACTCACTCCAACACCGCCTAACACTAACCCATTTCACATAAATATATATGTCCTCGCCGCGCTTATATATAGGCCATTCGTGATCCACAAAAAATTAAGTATGGTGTGCGGGACCAAGATATCATGATGCAAAAACCCTAACCCCTAACCTAATCCTAACCCTAACCCTTAACCCAATCCTAACCTTAATCTAACCTTAAACGCATTAACGCTAACCCTAACCCTAAACCCTAAACACCTAATTCCTAATCCGTAAACACGTATCCCAGACACTAGTGCCCTGCCAGCGTTGCGACGTCACCTCCCTCCACGCCGGGGGATAGCATTACCCTTCCGTACCGGTCTACGTGCTAATTTCGTATGTTTGTCGTCATGTAACGACGTCAGAGCGTGACGTCTCAGATGAAGTGCTTGCCAGTCTGATATTTATGTGATTAGCAAACTCCGAGAAATTCTGCTAGCTTGAGTTCAGCTAGCTAATCCGCTATATGCACGCGAACATTTACCAAGGCGCTCTTAGTGAGCGGTGTGTTACAGTAGCGCGTGCAACACCATAGCAAGAAATCCCCTGGTAATTTAAGCGTTCACACGAGGCAAAATACGGAGGGCCCAAAGAAATCCACGCGTACTCTAAACAGCATCCGCGGATTTCATGTAAATGACGAGCTTCCCCAGACCCGAAATAATTTGCCGTGCTTCGAGAAGACCGGATTTCTTGGACCGCGCAATTTCCTCTGATGAAACGCTAAAATTACCGGATTTCTGAAAGCCCGCGTAACCTTTAATAAGACTGGTCCGCGCTCGGCAGTTCCAGTGTAACGCGAGTGGAACTGTCGAGGGCGGACCAGTCTACGTATTTTATCGGCAGTTGGTGCGCATTGCATTGTTTATTTCGCATTGTTTGCTTGATTGTTTAAAGCAGCTCACAGCTCGCAAATACCGTATTTCTGGAGCCGCAAATCAGCGTGTGAACGCTCGGCCGCGTATTTGTTTCAGATTCGGTATTTCGCAAATACCGTATTTCAGAAATACGAGGTCTCGTGTGAACGAGGCTATTGTTCTGGGCACGCATCTCTCGTCCGAGGTTTCCCCTCATCACGTTCAACTGTAAACGGCCGGTGGTATTCTCCTTGAAGGTGCCGCCTTGCCGCCTAGCCGTATAATCTTAACCCTAACTCCCAACCCTACTTCTAACCCAAACCCCCAACCCTACAGCTAACCCAAACCAAATCCAACCCTAACCCTAGCATGGATTCTCTGGTCAACAATGGAATCATAGCCCTACCCATAACCCTAAACCTAAACCTACACCTAACCTTAACCCCATTCCCAGCCCCTTACCCTTACACAACCCAACTCCAACCCTTACACAACCCTACCCCTACACAACCCTACCCCTACACAACCCTACCCCTACCCCAACTTTAATCCTTTCAACCTAACCATAAAGTGGCTTCCTTCACTGGTCTTCAAGTACGTGCGTGCAAAATATGATGACGCTCGTCCCCACCCACCCCACCCCCGTATACTGAAGAAACCCAGCTACTGCTACACCTACAGCTATATCGTCTTCCGGCTCCTACGGGGCTGTAGCGTCAGGCACATCGGCCCACGAGTGCCTTCATATCACCTAGTGCCTTCCTATCACTGCTAGCCGAGTCCCACGCCACGATGCGGAGCGGGATGTGCGATGGGGGGAGGGGGAGTGGGTCGTTAAATACCCTGAGATTAGTCTGGCGGGTGCGTAACTACTCGCGCGTGTTACAATACTATAGCGCCGCAATACTTTCGCATTCTATTTTAACATCGTGTTTATTTTACTCTATACGATAAAGAGTTTTTTCTTCTCGATCGTGACATATGGCCCCCTCTATTAACACCGCCCCCCCCATGTAGGTGTGCGCATGCGCGGCTCGCAGCGCGGGAATGTGCGCGTCTATTTTCGAGCGTGCGTCATTATTTAACGAGTCAAAAATTGTGACGATGATGAGTGAGTGAGTGAGTGAGTGAGCGAGTGAGTGAGTGAGCGAGTGCGATCAGTAACATTGTGTGTGTGAAGGTGCCGGCCGCGATGCCGCTACATAGCGGCTTTTTAATTGCAACACAGATGTGCTTTATTGGGGCAGACACTTTATTGGTGCCTATTGCCTATATATAACGCCTATATAACCCGTGCAGTTTGGGAGTCTGGGGTCGGCGGGCCAAAAGGTGGAGCGTATACTTCGTATCTTCGTATTTAATTTGTATATTCACATTTAGTAGTAGTCAGTCAATAGTAGTAATTAAGAAGTAAGTAGTACATGTTGTGAGCATTGTCACATTTATTTAATAGTAGGTGTAATTTTCGTATGTAATTACCTTTTGCAGTTAGTTTCGT
Organism: Priapulus caudatus; assembly: GCF_000485595.1. Lineage (NCBI taxonomy): Eukaryota > Metazoa > Priapulida > Priapulimorpha > Priapulimorphida > Priapulidae > Priapulus > Priapulus caudatus. The sequence continues at coordinate 117,526 of NW_014577662.1, read as the reverse complement.
CGCTTGTTACATGGTCATGTTAGCTGCCGTAGTTAGTTTCATGTTTATTAGTGATATTAGCTTGCTGGTTGTATATGTACGGTCGTCGGGCAGTGGTGTGAGCTGAGTGTGCATATTGTAAACGATATACAACCCTCGTGTGTATGTATCATGTATTTGCACGAATCCTTTACAAGGCAATGTTCTGTTATAAAAGATTCATCATCGCCATGATTACTGATACTGCGTCGTACCCGTCTTCTCCTAGCTCTAGAACTATAGTATCAGAGTAACTATAGCCCTTCACTCTGCCACAGGCTTGTGGCAGAGCGAAAGGCCATATATATATATATATATATATAGTTCTAGAGCTAGGAGAAGGCGTGTGCTAATGAAGTTCTAGCCTTGGAAGCCCGCTCATAAGCCACTAATGTAATAGGGGGTGGCGGCAAGTTCAGTAAGGATTTGAGCTAATCCGATGCCGTAGTCGAGAAGCTTGGGTAATAGGTCCAGGGTTCGTTTAATCTTGCGGCGGCCCGTCTGTACGGATCTGTGCCGCGTGTAATCGCCTCCGGCTTTCAACAGTATGGGCACAAATCTTGGTTGTTCTCTCACGCGCGCTCTCTATCTCACGCGCGCTCTCTATCGCGCTCGCTCTCTTTCTCTTTCATTGTCTCGCTTTCCATCTCTTTATTCTCTCTCTCTTTCTCTTGCGCGCGCGCGCTCTCTCTCTCGCGCTCTTTCTGCTCGCCTCTTTCTCTCTCTTCTCTCCTCTCTCTCTCTCTCTCTCTCTCTCTCTCTCTCTCTCTCTCTCTCTCTCTCTCTCTCTCGCTCTCTCTCTCTCTCTCTCTCTCTCTCTCTCATTGTCATTGTCATTCTCTTTTTCTCCGTCTCGCTCTCTCGCGCGCTCTCTCTCTCTCTCTCACTCTGCCTCGCTTTTGCTTTCCCTCTCTTGCGCGCCTCTCCCTCGGTCTCTCTCTCGGGAGCGCGCGCGGGATCTCTGCGTGGGCCTGAGATTTTCGTTCTCGCCTTCATTCGCTCTTTCTCATTAAGCAATAGACCACATAGACTGGATCTAAGACACCTTTAACTTTCACCACACAGATCTGCATCCCGACTCGGATAACTCAGCGACAGTCTAGGAATAAAAATGTACGAATTAGTGTGTGGCTGGCTATAGGTCATACTAATTGGTGTAAATTTAAAACGGTTTCACTCCTGTTGTTTTCACCATATAACTTACAATTCAGGAGTGAATAAAACCAAATTTGTTATTAGCTTCCAATAAAAATATTGCTCTAGTGTCTTCCCACGTGTTTTCAACATCGCATGACTATCACACGCTCCCGTATTTTACGGTTTGAAAACGTTCCAGAAATTCCCGCGTGCGAAGGAAGCACTGGAGACGCGCTCCCTTCCTTCCACTTCTAATGGCGACAAAAAGTCGAACCTTACTCTGGATGTTTTTATATATGGCCGTCAAAACAAACTTTCGATTACTAGTTGAGAGTTCTGGATTATGTATTGTGTTGTTGCGAGTGCTAAAAAGGCATACTAGGCCCATTGATTATGCAATGTTGACGGATGCTAGAGTAACTGAAACCTTGTGTAGTTAATAAGTACATAACCTTATAGCCAAACGGTTGAAATCGGTTGTTGATATTCATTTACGTGCCGTAAATGTCATCCAGGAGTGAAGCGATGACGTAAACATATGTGCGGCCCGTATGTTTTGGACGCCAGATGAAATGGAGGTGTCAGCGGTGTAACCACGGCCACGGACTAAACATGGAAATGGAGTAAAACACACGTACTAATAATTGACGCACATGGACAGCCCTGACAAAAAGTTCCTTGTCACGAGCGTCCGTGTTTACGAAATCACTGATGATAGCATTGCGTACGGCCGAACATGCGTGCGAAAATGTCCGGTGCACTATAAATCTGTATCACACCCGTTTCGCCGGCAGCGGTTTGAAACTGTAAACAACTGATTTCTTGGACTGCGGATTTCAATTAGACATTTCTTATAACCAGCAGTATTAGTAACCAGCAGTGATATTGGACAAACTAATACGCGTTTGGATATAAGGTTATGTACTTATTAACTACACAAGGTGCTAGTTACTCTAGCATTCGTCAACATTGCATAATCAATGGGCCTAGTATGCCTAGTATGCTAGTATGTGGTTTTTATATGTGAAATCCCATCTGACCCTAGGCAGTTTGGCCGCAATTAGCAACTCGTATATAGATAGCTAGCACGCGGGGCCCTGTGGTGGCATGTAGCAGGGTAAAAAATTGAAAGAGGCAAAAAAAAATCCCACACACGACGATTGCATTAGAGTGCTTTTTCTCGTCTTTACCTGCGCAAACACACGCGAAACACGAGTAATGCTCGCAATGCTTTAAAATGCCATTACCTCCCCCTCTCCCTCCCGCCATTATATAACCGTTCAGCGCTTTTAGGCATTCTAAACTATGTGGTTATTTCCGTGACTGTTGTGTTTTTTTTTCGTGGCAAATTCCAAATTCGGCATTCAGCGATCCTTCATAATCGCATTGCTCACGTACAGTTTGCTCTATTTATTGAACACACTAGAGTCTGGAACGCGGTACAATACTGCGACTATGCGACTATATAGTTTGTGATAGTTTAAGTTAGTAGATTACATGATACGAACGGTAGGGTGAAAATAAGGAGGTGAACATGTAATAAAGTTAGCGCCCGCAGCTGTAGGTACGTCCGCCTTGACAGCGTCGATCCGCTTGATGTTATTTGACGAGGCAGCTTTAATCTCGATGTTATGACGAGACAGCTTTAAATCGCATTCATCTAAAATCGTAACCGCCTGCCTCTCAGGTATTTACAGCTCGCACGCGAGCCCTTGCAATTAGAACAAATACAAAGGGCTTTCCGTGTAAAAGAACACTTTCAGCTACAGCTTCAGCATTTACAAGCGATGGTGAGTGCCGCTGCGAGTCCCCGAGTATTCATTGGCGGTGTTGCTATCGTGCGCATTTGTTTCGTGTCGTGTAGGTTTTCGAAACTCGCACTCGCTCGTCTGTCACCGATGGAAGCCATCCCCGTGTTTATTTATTAAATACTTTCGGTGATAGAGAGGAGGGGGTTGCGGGGGGGGGGATTTGAGAGTGGCGCCAAGTGGAGAAGGAGGGAGGTTCCCGGTAGAATGTTTCAGGAGATGAGAAGTCTGCATGTTGTGTGTGAGAGAACCAGCGCCCCACACAACCACTCACTATCTACCGCAATGACTGGAACTGCGTGCTGGATTGAAGAGTAGTCGTATATCGCATGCATTCCACGTGTGATTGGATAAATCTGTCCGTATTTAGTGATGACCAAGATACGCGTCTGATCTGTGTTCATAAGTGGTCATAATTAACGCGTTTGTATATAAGAGTAGCCATCATTAGCGTTATTATATTCCGTTTTAATAAGAACACCCGTGATTCGCGTATCCAATATTAAACAGTGCTACGTGCACCGGTGGTTGTAAGTCATGTTTCTCTATTAGCAGCTCCCGTTGATTGATTTAATGACCTTTACCACCGGAGGCGGGCAGTTATATACGCTGTGCTGCCCTGGCTGCCTGTGCCCTAGTGCGATATAATAATATTATCTTGATATTATGTACTATCAGTGGTTAATAATAAGTACAACCCTAGTAGGTAGTATGCAGCACGCGCGTTCCTAATAGAGCCATAGCGCCACGGATGCTGTAATGCGGTTCCCCACTACAAGCATAAACCGCCTCCAGCGTGTTTAAAATTTGCGGCCGCTACAATTGTTTCAACGTTATGTTGACCAAGCGTCGTATTTTTGTACTGTTAAACACTTTCGTCATGTTTACGTACATGCAGCGGCAGTAGCGGTGGCGGCGGCAGGGGGTGGGGGTAAGGGGGAGAGGGGTTTCACCCCTGTATGAACAGCTGCTACTGCTTACACGGTCTCTGCTACTGTACGCGAGTATTTAGGGCTTCTTTTTCTTGTTGTATCTTAACACGCATGTACGTAGCGTCACGGGGGAAATCGGCACGGCACGCCACGCCAGACCTCACAAACACGTGCAATGAAATGCTGTTTATCTACAAAATGTGATGCGCAGTACGTACAGGCTGACAGAGCATGGGCAAGCGTACGGTGTGTGATGCACAATGTACAGGCTGGGAGATGATTACAAAAAAAGTTACAAAATAGTACTGTATGGTACTATATGATGTACATTGTACAATATGTAATAGGATGCACAATTGTACCGTTTAGTACTAGATTATGTACATTGTACAAGCTGGGAGAAGATGTATAATTGTGCTGTATAGTACTATAATATGATGTACATTGTAGAGACCGAGAGGATGTACAATTGTGCAGTTAGTACTATGTTATGCACAATTCACAGGCTGTGTAAGGATGTCTATTACTACCCGTGATCGTATCAGTGGTTACGCGTGAGTGCGTTTAATACACCCTTGCTAGCGTCTATGTGAACGAATGTAAGAATGATAGATAACGCACAGTATGACGTATTCATGAATCTCTTTAATTGACACTACTTAAACTATAGCATCCGCCCATAACGTGGCGAATGCGTACAGTGTAGTACGCGAGTAAACCTCACATAACTTACGAGGTATAAGCTGTCAGTCGCTGTCTCTAACCAAGATATTGTATGCCTGTATTTCTATTACACTATCGCTCTGCCTCGTTCTCTGGTCGCACACGCGGTTATATACTGACATAGGTAGACACGCTTACCTATTGTCTCTCGTCAGTCCGTACTGCAGACTTGTCTATAAGTGGTTACTTCTACCCTGTCCCGGTCCTGTCTATTCCCGCGTTTGCGACCTCACACAGCTGGCCGTATATGCCACACCAGAACAATAGGTTACTCCTAGATCTTTACTTATCCGTCTTTCGACGGTATTACAGCTGGGAGAGGATGTACAAGTGTACTGTATAGTACTATATGATGTACATTGTACAGACTGGGGGAGGATGTACAATTGTGCAGTTAGTACTATGTTATGCACACTGTACATGCTGGGAATGGATGTACAATTGTACTGTATAGTACTATGAGATGTACATTGTACAGGATGGAAAAGGATGTACAATTGCACCGTTTAGTACTATGTTATGTACATTATACAAGCTGGGTGAGAATGTATAAGTGTATCGTATATTACTATATGATGTACATTGTACATGCTCAGAGAGGATGTACAAGTGCACGGTATAGTACTATGTGAAGTACACTTGGCGGCCATGCCTTATAACAGATTCTGTTGCTGTATTGTACGATCACATTCGGTGAATAATTAATGGCTTCTTTAAGTGGAGGTATGCCGATGCCTATGGTAGAAAGTAAAGACGTATACGTGCAGTGTTGGGATTGTAGAAATGACGGTCTCAGTCCCCACAAATGCAGCCTTGACAGTTGATGCGTGATGAAAGGAGGCGTAATGTTGCGCTATGATATAATAGCGAGGAATCCCCTTCGTGCTTCTATGTCCTTGACAGTCTCTGTGATGTAGTGATGACGAAGAAAAGCTTTCTTACTTTCATGTCCTTGGCATTCTATGTTGTAATGACGACGAAACTCTTACTTTCATGCTCTCGACAGTCTATGCTCTAATGACGACGAAACCCTTTACTTTTGTGCTATCGACAGTTTTTTGATATAATGATGAGGAAAACCACCCTGCCTTGCTTTTTATGCCCTTGATCATGACGGTTTTCCGGGAACTCCTATGAAACCTAATTTGCGCGCAGCAGTGACGTCGTGTTGGGTTTTTATGTCGTTGGCAGTGACTTTCTACGAGCACACAGTACGCACAACAACAGTCGCACGGCTTCAAACAGTGAGCTTTTCCGTGTGAAGGCCGCGCATGCTTGAATTAGGGGAATTACATTTGGTCAGCGCAATTAGCTTAGTAGGTGCGCGAGCCTGCTTTGAGCAATGCGGCATCGAGCGAGTGAAGTGTGTGTGTATGTGTGTGCGTGCGTGTATGCGCGCGTGCGTGCGTGCGTGTGCGGGCGTGCGTGTGTGTGGTTGTTTGCGTGCGTGCGTGCGTATACGCGTACGTGCGTGCGTGCGTGTGTCTGTGCTCTAAGTTGCATTTCGCTGCTCTCTTAAAATTTAATTGCAGTAATGCTCGGTACATTTGACGCCATGCTTTATTGATGAACGCGTGCGAGCGTGCGTACGTGCGTGTGTGCGTGCGTGTGTGTGTGCGTGCGTGTGCGCCTACGTGCGTGCGTGCGTGCGTGTGTGCGTGCGTGTGTGTGTGCGTGCGTGCCTGGGTTTAAATATGCGGGTGGACGGGTATCAGTGCGTGCACGTGCGTCCGTGCGTGTTTGTCTGTCTGTCCCTGCGTACGTACGTGCATGTATGCGTACTTTATTATTATTCATTCCCTGCTATTCTTTATTCATGCGGATGTACCCCGACGGACGCAGTGCTGTGACGCAAGCGTCTGCCGACTAGAGAGTAATTCTACCTGTCGCGTGTGCGTAGCGAAACCACAGGCACAATTACGCAAGTAATGCTCGAGTCAAACTATATAGCGACTCGAATTTCTGCTCTCTCTCTCCGCAATGCAGACGAATTGACGCACGCCGGCGCACAAACAGATAGTTAGTGCAGGCGTAGATAGGCGTGGATATCCGCGTGGAAGTTTCCATCAGCATGACAAAATTTCGTGGTCCACTAAGTAACGCCGGTTTTAGAGTTAGCCGCACGCGTGGAGCAAGAGTCGATTGTCTGATGAATCGAAGTCATTAGAATAAATTTGTGGGAATAAATTGAGGGCATTGAAGAATAAATCGAGGCGTTTTGCGGACCGACAGCCATTTTCCGTAAACGGGAAACTTTGTTGATTGTGCTGAAACTTCCGTGCGTTGGAGTTCCCCGATGCTAGTTAGCTAGGCATGTAGATGATACGGAGCTAGCCGTAACATGGGCGATGCGCCATTGGGAGATGTAGAGAGACACAATCTCGATCGCATCTCGACGTGAAGGGATATTGTGATTTATCCGACGTTTACGATATACAGTATGATCCGGTAATCTCGACGTTATACAGATTGACAGTCATATAAGATATATGTATATATATATATAGTATAGATTATATAATCATTGCGATTCAAGCAAGACAATCGTTATTACCGTGCCAGGACCCGCCTAACCGGTTGATGTGAATGATGGTCTTGCTTACCGCATGTCGTGAAACGATGAAACCACCCCCACCCGTATAGGCTTCCAGCTGAAATTGTTCCGCATTAAAACAGCCAGTGGGTGGGGTACGAGTATATTCTCAAGCGGCCGTTAAGCGTGTTTTGATTCGCTCATTGACGTCACGGCGGCCACGTTTTGTTGCTGCGGAAAATTTCGAATTCAGCTTCGCCGAAATCCATTCCCTATTCAAATGATACTCGGGTCTTATCTCTAGTCATTGCTAGCAGTGGCTGTGTAATGCTGGAGGAAACATCGTGCTTTTGTGATGTAGAAAACTACAGGGGTTAAGTTACACGAGGGTCAGAAACTGCACGAAACACGCAGCGCGCGTGGAGGCGGTCGAGTCTTCGTACGTGGTGAGATTTCTAGGGGTGACGTCACAGTCGCCGACGTCTGCGGATGCGACGTCGACGCGCGAAGACAAACGCGTATGTAGCAAAGGGCCGTTTGTACGGCGTAGCGAGCGCTGCGTGCGTGTCACTACCACTGCGTGTATGTACAGTGCGTACAAGGCGTGTCTACAGTGCGGTAGTATATGGCGAGCGGCTGAAGCGCCGTGTCATCTCGCCGGCTGTATCGGATGTCACCGCCGTGAAGTCTTTTAATTAAGGCCCGCGCGAAACGCGTGATCGTGAATGTATCGTTCCTAGTACCGCTTGTGAAGGAAAATAAGAACCCGGCTCGACCGGATAATAAAATACAACCGTGATACGCAACGCAACATCCGTAATATATATAGGACACGGTCACGCATATAATTTAATTAAACCAATCCACGCCCATCACCCGTACACTTCAATAAACCATGCGACATACCCTCAAATGAAGACCGGCCCCAGCCAACTCGATAACGTATCCACTCCTAACAATGCTCCACACACACTATAACGTTTCCATGCTAATCATAGAGCCTCTAAGCCCATCTATAACGTTCACTCTAACCATGATCACACAACCTAATAAACGTCCGCTACGGCTGATCATTAATCTACAACATCTGATAAACGTTACTCAATAAGGAACAGTAGCTGTGAAGTAACTGGCATAGAAAGGACCCATATTACGTAGCTGTCAAATAGCGGTGTTGGTTTTCGGCTCGAACCGGCGCACTGACTCTCCTGACCAGCCGTCCTCTCTCATGTTACCACACTATCTATATTCCTAAGCGCCCTGTGTGACGCCGGCTATTCCTCCGTCGATGGCGTACCTTTCCTCTGATCCCTGTCTCTCGTCCTGCCTGCGTGTTCTACTACTTCGAACAGTAAGTGAATATGCACAGACCACCGCTCGAACGCGGCACGCCCGTGTCGTCCGTTATGTAAACGGCCGTTGCCACTCGGAATCCGATACTGGTTAACACATATTGCATTCAATCACCGCGTATGCGTCTTTAATGAAAACTGCCGCGCGGAACGGCGTGATCGTAATATTATGTTAGCACCTTGCGAAGGATAACCCGGCCGCGATATAAAATACAAACAACTCGGATACGCAACCAACACCGTAATTTAATAGGATACTGCACTAGCAATGATATGATTAAACGCAAATCCACCCATAACAACGCCGTACAGCTCGATAAACCGATCGAGCTTCCATCGCTGAGACCCCGCCCCGCGAAAACCGATAAACCGTTCACTCTAACAACGCTCCAGCATCCATCTATAACGTTTCCCTATAATCCATAATCCCAACCATACTATAGACGTTCACCTAACATGACAAACGACCAGAGGAATTCACTCTGATCAAAATCATACAACACCGATAATCGTACCAATAAAACAGTACTGCGTAATGTAACTGACATAAATAGGAAACCATATTTACGTATATCGCATAGCTGGTTGTTGGATTCGGCTACGACCGTACGGCATACTAGTTCTCTCCTGTACTCTGCCTCCCTCCTCCTCTGTTCTCGCTAGCTTAGTATATCTCATACCCCCGGCTGTGTGACCCCGCTGCGAAATTTTTTTCCCTAAATCGGTATAACATTAGCGAAGAATTAGGCGACCCTCTGAATTGGGCATGCTTCGATTGTGCTTTGCCTTTGACAAGAGAACAAACGCCCATATTAGAAATTTTTTGGGTTTATGAACCGCTAGATAGATACGTTTCTAGATGTTATTTACCATGAAAAAGTAATGCTTTCCTCATTAAAATAACAAGATAATAGTCACTATAATTGCAATTCTTTCTGCAAATGTGTATTTCAACTCTCAAAACTAAGTATGAAGGTCTGGGCTCGCGTAAAATACATATACGAGTGTACGGCATACACGCACCGTAGTGCGTCGGCGCAGAGAAAGAGCAACAGGCTACACAGTACTACTAAGAGCTACGAGCGGTACTATAGTAACTAGGCTACGCCAGTACTAGAGCAAATACGTACTCGTACTGCGTGACGCTAGTAGCAGTATACTAAGATACGGTATAGATGCGGTAGTAGTAACCTATATGCGTCTAAACCCGAGTCAGTCGAGATCCGTAAGACATAATCGAGCCACCGCAACGAACTATAAAACAAAAGCCGAGATCATACACGTGGCCGTGTGAGCTAAGATTCAATAATGGCTATACGGCAACGCGGCCGTAGGCGACTCAAAGTGGCTAGCGAATGAGGAAGGGGAAAAGAGAGAAAGCTAGTAGAGAAGGACGAGGGGAAAGCTGGTGGAAGTAAAGAGAAGGGAGAAGGAGAGTAGGTGAGTGGAGAAGGAGGAGAGGGAGAAGCGGTGAGAAGAGGAAGAGGAAGAAGAAGAAGGTGGGAGAAGGAGAGAAGCTGTATAGAATGGAGGAGAGAAGGAAACGGGTTGGAGAGAGGAGGGGAAGCAGGTGAGAAGGAGGAGGGGATAAAAAGAAGCGGTGGAAGAAGGAGAGCGGAGAAAGAGTGGTGAGAAGGCGAGGAGCAAAGCTGCTGCTGAGATGAGGAGGGAGAAGCGGTGAGAAAAGTGAGGAAAGGGAGAAAGAGGGAATGAAGGAGCTGGGGAGGAGGAGTGGGAAAAGGGACAAGCTGGTGCGAAGGAAGCGAAGGAGGGGAAGAAGCTGCATGTGAAGAAAGCGAGGAGGGGAGAAGGGATGGAGAAGCGCGTTGGTGAGCAAGGATGCGGTAGAAGCTGGTGGAGAAGGAGAGGGAGAAAGAGAAAGTGGTGAGGAGGGGAAGAAGGAGAATGTGGAGGAGGGAGAAAGGAGATGTGGAAGAGGAGAAGCTGGGAGAAAGGAGAAAAGAGCAAAGGAGAGGAGAAAGGGAGCATGTGATGAGGAGGGGAGAAGGAGAAAGGGAGAGAGGTGGGAGAAGGGACTGGTGAGGAAGGAGGGCAGAGCGCGAGAAGGAGAATGGAGAAGAAAGAAGGTGTGAAAAGGAGAGGGAGAAGCTGTGAGAAAGGAGCGGAAAGCTGGTGGAAGAAAAGGAGGAAGAGAGAGAGGAGAAGGTGTGGAGGAGAAGGAAAGCTGGTAGAAGAAGGAGAAGGAGAAGGAGAAGGTGGTGAGGAAGGAGAGGTAGAACTGCTGGAGATAGGGAAGCCGGGGAGAAGCCTGGTAGACGAAGAGCGGGAGAAAGCTGGAGGATGAGGCAGAGGAGAGAAGGGAGAGGTGTGGAAGAGGAGAAGGAAGAACAGTGGAGAAAGGAGGAAGGGGAAAAGGGAGAAGTGTTTGGGATGAGGAGAACGTGGGGAAGGAGGAAAGCTAACGACCCAGCATTCTCGCCGTCGCCTCTCCACCAACGCTTCTCTCCCTCCTCCCCACAGCGTCTCCATCCTCCTTCTCCACACCTTCCCAACTCTCCACCTTACCACCATTCTCCACCAGCTCTCCCCGCCGCCTCTCACACACAAGCTCTCCCGCCTCCTTCTCCATCACCTCTCCTCTCCACCAGCTTCTCCTGACCCCTCCGTCTCAACCAGCTTCTCTCTCTCCCCCTCCTCTTGCCACCAGCTCTCTCTCCCCCGCCCTATCTCCCTTTCCATCCTTACCCCACCAGCTCTCCTCCTCCTTATCTCCACCACGTTCCCCCATCCCCACTACCCTTCTCCCTTTTCGCGCCTCCTCCTGCTCCACCAAGCCTTCTCACCGCCTCCTTCTCGCACCACCTGACTCCGCTTCTCAACTCTCCTCCTTCTCACCACCAGCTCCTCCCCCGTCCTCCTTCCTCTTCAACCAGCTTCTTCTCTTCTCATCCCCGTCTCTCTCCCAACACAGCTCTTCTCCTCCCCCTCCGTTACTCACCTTTTCTCTCCTTCATCCACACAGCTTCTCCTCCTCCTTCCCACACAGCATTTCTCTCGCCGACCTCCACCCCGTCTCTCGTCGCCCCCTCTCTCCATCTCTTCACCAGCTCTCCCGCTCCTTCCCACACACCTTTTTCTCTCCCCTCCTCGCTCTCCGACAAGCTTCTCCCCCTCCTCCTTCCCAACCACCTCCCCGCTCGCCCTCCTATCTCCACCGTAGCATTTCCCACTCCGCACATCTCCACCGACCGTGGTGTGGTGTTTCTTCCTTCTCCCCTTCCATAACTCTCTGCCAATCGTGTCTCCCTCCGTCCTCTCCACCACCAACTCTCCCATTCTCCTCCTTCCTCTTCTCCACAGCTCCTCCCACCGTCCTCTCTCTCCGAGCGCATCTCCTCCCCTACCTCCTCCCTACACCTTATATCTTCGCCCTCGCCACCCTTCCTCCTCTCCACCAGCTTCGCCCCCCCTTCTCCCACCACCTCCCCCTCCATCCTCTCCCACCAGCTCTCCTTCTCACCAACCTCACTGCCTCCACCAGGCTCCCTCTCTCCCTCATCTCCCTTGCTCCTTCTCCAGCTCACCTCTCCCTCCTCACTTCTCTACCAAGCTCTCCCCTCCTCCACCGACCTTCGCTCCTCTCCCCTCGCTCCTTCTCCTCCAGCTTCTCCCCTGCCTTCGCCAGCACGCCTTCTTCTCTCCAGGACCCCTCCTACCTTCCTCCACCTAGCTTCCTCCTCCTTCTCCAACACCTTCTCCCTCTCCCCTCCTCCTATCTCCATCAAGCCTCCCCTCCCTCCTTCCCACCTACGCTTCTTCCGTCTCATTCCCTTCCTCCTTCTCCACCAGCTTCTCCATTCCCCTACTCCACCAAACCTTTCCTCCTTCTGCCCGCTTACCTCCTCCTCACCAGCTCTCATCCCGTTCCCCTTCCTCATATCCTAGCCATATGAGTTCGGCCAACGGCCGCCGTGGCCGTAAGTCACTTCCAAAGCAGAAACTCGGCAGCTATAACTATAAGTATAAGCCCCGTAAGGACATGCTCTCAGTACTTAAATTAAGAATGAACAATGAACACTTTTGCAGCAAAGAATTGCAATTAAGTGAAATCATTAATGTAAAGAAGGTAAGTAAAATAGGTTCTTATGGGAAATTACATCAAAAACTCTTAACCTATCCGTAGCGTCAAAACCAAAACATAACATCGTATCCCAACGCGTGTGTTCCTTGTCTTGAACGGTTTTCTTAGTCAAAGCAAACATGTCAAGACACGCATGATATTGGTTAATTCACTCAAACCGCATGTTGTTTAAAATAAAACATACTAAACAATTACTTTAATCCTTAAACTACAGACAAGTTCGGAAAGTTTTTGTAGATAATGGGGATTGGAAAGCAAGTCATCGAGCGACATCTTGCCAAATTCCAGCCATCCAGAGGCGCCTAAATCCTTTCCTATGTTAACCGTTTTTGGGAAAAAAAAATTTCGCGACTCGGCCACCGGCTCTCCTCCGGTCGATGGCTACCTGTCCGCTCTCCCTTTGCCTCTGTCCTGCCTCATGTTTGTCGATACTTTCGAACTACAGGTTAGTGATATCAAGTACGCACCCTCGAACGGCTGGCACGCCGCCCGTGCGGTCATATGTAACGGCCGTTCCCAGCGTCGGACCCGATATGGGTACACATGCCCCTTCCTTTGAAGGTGACCGCCTTCGTGCTCCCCTCGTGTCCATCACAGACCTTCAACGCTCAGCTCCCTATCCGGCTTTGAAAGGAAGGCCCTTGAGCGTTGTGTGATTTATATGGTATAGAAGTCTATTTTACCATATCGTCTCTCAAAAGCGGCTCGGCGCATTCCTCCGCTGCCGTTCTGTCCTGTCTCTCCGCATAACCGCCCTCTAGTTCGCGCGCTGTAAACGAGTCGCGGCTTCCCACAGTACGTCCGCCGCCGTAAAAACCGCCCTACGGGTATAGTACATACGCGACTCGTTGCGATATCACCTGAACATGTCCGTCTTAATAATTCTCTCTGTCTTTACCCCGCAGCTTCGCCTATTCCGTCGGCTCTCTTGTATTGTCTTTGCGTCCCCGTTCGCTAACTGGTCGGTGATGACATTCCTTTTCAGCCTTTACAATCGGTCAGTGTCCTGTCGTTATTGTCTCCCTGCTCCACTCGGCGCCGTACACCTCCCGTGTCTGCTCAGCACTGACTTCTCCGAGTAGTTGTTCGCCGAAAAATCTCCTATGCTGATCCGTGCTCTTCTCTCTTCCCGAAGCTCCTGAATTCGCGCTGGATTCAAGCCTCCTGTTTCATCATCCGGTGGGGTCGTTGGGAAGACCATTGATTCGCGTGCCTGTCTACCGGCCCCTGCTCCTGGTACATTCCCGCCCTTCTCACCGGCCGCTGTGCATCCGAGTGCTGCTGCTCGTGATCGTGCTGTGACGCCCAGTGATTCTGTTCGTCCCAGCGTATCCGGTCGTTGTTCTCCTCAGCCGCCTTGTAGTTGATCAGCGCGTTTTACTCGTCCGAGCCTGACCACTCTCTCCGCGCCGAGTCAGTGCTGTGAGGCATCTTGCCCCCTATCCGAATCTCGCTCGTGCCTCTTCTCTCGCTTGCCCGGCAGCATCTCGCATTTCTCCTCTCTAATATCATTAATTCAAAAAATACATACATAGTTGACCACATCTGCAATATCAACAGGAAAATATCGCATTTGCTTCCTCTTCTAACATCCAAATATCAAAAACACTAAATGTTGACCATACCTCTAGCCTATACTAGGAAATACATCCAACTAAACACAGTAACACAACGCAATAAAAAAATGAACAAAAGAGCAAAAGCACTCTCCTCACGGCCTCGGACCTACGTCGAACCATGCCAACAGTCGCCTATACTAACATCATCGTCTCTGTCTAGAACTACCTGGCAAAATTCTTTCAGCGAAGAAATCCCTAGTCATTCGCGCGATACATCACCTCCCTGGTCCGCGTTCGCGCACTAGTCGGCCCCTATGCGCCGGTGAACCACCATACGTCACGTCTCCTCCATCATGAGTGTGCAAATGACTATTCTTAGCCCACCCCCATGCTACAACTGAGTCGTCACCAACCTTGAGAGGCAAAGACGTAAACCCCTCGGTAGCATATATAGTGAGGGATATCGGACCGAGTAGAGCGTTGAATGAACTGTAACTGTTCAACTATGCCACCTTCACAGCGCAAATCAGCATTTCACAAGAACTCCTGACGAATCCGTAAGCACTATAT
>NW_014577662.1:66219-102767 GCF_000485595.1 Priapulus caudatus | reverse complement strand
TCTCTCGCTCTTCCGCTCTCGCTCTCGCTCTCGCTCTCGCTCCATCGCTCTCGCTCTCTCTCTCTCTCTTCTCTTGCTCTCTCTGCTCTCTCTCTCTCTCTCTCCTCTCTCTCTGGTCTCTCTCCTCTCTTCACTCGCTCTGGTTCTCTTCTCTCTCTCTTTCTCGATCACCGCTCTCACTCTCTCTCTCTCTCTGCTCTCCCTTCTCTCTTCTTTCTACTTTCATCGACCTTCTCCTTCCCCTTGCTGTGGCGCTATTTACTCATTTGGGACCTCTCTTTCCGCTCAGCGGCTACCTCTCTGTCTAGTCTCTCCTTCTCTCGCTGACGTGGCGTTGCCTCTTTTAGGGTACTGGGGTTTTGCGCTATTAGATTCCCTTACTAAATCGCCTTTTTAGCCAATCCATCTATAAATGAATTCCACCAAATTTCCCTGCATCCCCGGTGCCTGTCCTATCTTCTCCGGGTAAGCCGTACCATACACCCTGGCGCATGCGGCTTCCTCGTATTCCTGGATCGTCTCGTCCCGCTTCTGCCCGAATCCTTTTCAAATCCTGTTCTCGCAGGCTAGTCGTTCAACTGATCCCCGAATCTTCACCCTCTCAAGCTCTATCAGCTCCTCACCCCCTTATCGCCGCATTCTGCCCTTGTTCTGTCGGATGCAAAAGTCGTACGCTACCGCCTGCTGTCTGTCATGTCAAGAGCCACTCTTTAGAATCCGCGTTTGCCCCCAGCGAGCGCCTATTCCTCAACTGCGCTCTCATATTCCCTAAACTTTCATGCGTATCTACCTTCGCATCCCGGTAAAGTTCCGTTATTTCCGTCGTATCCCTTGTAGCTTCATCTCGTCTCTTATTCCTCTCTCACCACTGGCGCCTCAGGTGCGTGTCCCATAATCTGAACGATATCTCCCATATTTATCCCTTGCGCCATCGTACGGCCTAGCGCTTAGCGTTCTCCCCAAAATAGCTTACCTCAACTACGAAAACCCCTTATACCCTGTTTACTTAGGTCTGCGATTTCTGAAACGGAATGTGCCCATTAACTGGCCTTTGAAAAAACCAATCGGATTAGAATCACTCCATGCGGTTAGCGCTACGTAATCACGTGACTAAGAATATTTTATATCCTGCGTCACGCACCATTTATATGTCACCGCGTGCCTTCTTTAATTAAGTCCGCGCGACGGCGTGATGTATGTATGTTCTAGTCCTTGGTGAAGGAAAATAACTGCCGGCTCGGCGGATATAAATACAACTCGTGATACGCCAACGCGAACAACCGTAATTTATAGAGACACGCACGCCATATGATATTTTTAAACCAATCCACCATCACCGTACACTTCAATAAACATGCGACTCCTCACGAGGACCGCCCCGCTCCGAACCGATAACGTTCCCCCTAACAGATGCTCCACACCAATCTTATAACGTGTCCTCTAATCATAATCCAAACCGATCTATAACGTTCACTCTAAAGCACTGATCTACACAACCTATAAACGTCTACGCTGGATGATATCTACAACATCTGATAACGTTTACTCAATAAGTAACAGTTATCTGTTGCTAAGTAACTGGCCATAGAAAGGAACCCATTATTTACGGTAATCTGTCATTGTAGTCTGCGTTGTTGTTCGGACTCGCACGTCGCACTTGGTCTCTCCGTAATCGCTGTCCTTCTCTCTGCTTACCCTAGACTTATTTTGATTCTCTACCCCCTGTGTGGACCCGGCTTTCCTCGGGGTCCGATGGGAGCGGACCTGGTCGTCTCCCTTTGTCTCTCGTCCTGCCTTCTGTTGTTCTACTTCGAATAGCGTTAGTGACTATCCCGTACCTATCCTCGAAGCGGCTGGCACTGCCTCGGTGTCTGGTCCGTTTATGTAACTGGCCGGGGTCCAGGCTCGGACGATACTGGGTTACATTGTACATGCGTACACGCGTGTCTACATATGTGGGGGGTGAGTATGTGGTGTGCGTGGGAGCGTACGTGAGTGTCTATTACGCCTGGCGTGTATGATGGGCGTGCACTGCATTGTTACTATGTGTGTGTATAGCTGAGCGGCTACGTGCGTGTCTTATCACCTGCGTGTAGTGTACATGGTACACTGCATGGTGTACAGTGGTGTGGTATAGCGAGGCGCGTAGGGTCGTGCGTGTCTATCTACCTGCGTGTAGTCTAACCATGGCGTACACGCATGGTCTACATATGTGGTATATAGCGACGCGCTGGCACGCGTGTCTATCTACCTGCGTGTATGTACACGCGTACACGCGTGTCTACATGCGTGTGTATAGCGAGCGCTGCATGCGTGTCTATCTATCTGCGTGCATGTACATGCGTACACGCGTGTCTACATGCGTGTGTATAGTGAGCGCTGCGTGCGTGTCTATCTACCTGCGTGTATGTACATGCGTACACGCGTGTCTACATGCGTGTGTATAGCGAGCGCTGCACGCGTGTCTATCTACCTGCGTGTATGTACATGCGTACACGCGTGTCTACATGTGTGTGTATAGCGAGCGCTGCACGCGTGTCTATCTATCTGCGTGCATGTACATGCGTACACGCGTGTCTACATGCGTGTGTATAGCGAGCGCTGCGTGCGTGTCTATGTGCGGCGCGCGTTTATAGGCGAGTGAATAATGCTGTCGTGTGATCGCATCACACCGATGT
This sequence comes from Priapulus caudatus, assembly GCF_000485595.1. NCBI lineage: Eukaryota > Metazoa > Priapulida > Priapulimorpha > Priapulimorphida > Priapulidae > Priapulus > Priapulus caudatus. The sequence continues at coordinate 100,089 of NW_014577662.1, read as the reverse complement.
GTCGTGACGGGCTTCATTCGGGATGGCGGAGGAGGAGGGGGGGGAGATAGCTGTGGGATCCGCTATGAGTGATGATGGTCTCCACTCGGGCTGGGTCGGGGGCGAGGGGGAAGGTCCTCTATGAGTGATAGGGGTCTCCACTCGGGTTGTGGATCGGGGGGAGGAGGGGGGAGGTCCGCTGTGGGTAGGTGTGGTAGCCGGCGTGCGTGAAGGTTGTGTATACCGTGAAATCTCGTTTTATTAGGGCCTCGGATAAACGGGCGCATCGTTTAAATAAACGATATATGGTCTTTGAAAAATCGTCCTTTCGCACGTGTTCACCGCTTAATCGGGACGTCGTGGTTCCCGTTCTGTCCCGATAAAGCGGAGTCCACTGTACTGAAATTCACGATTTTTTCTTAACGAATTGTTTCTCCTCTCTACTTAATATTATTCCGTCGGGTTTCTATCCGTTTTTCAATTTTGTTCGCTTGGCTTTGGTAGCCTCGAATCGCGCCTGATTTATTCATTCGACATGATTTGCCTTTTTTATTTGTCGTTGTTAATCTCATTTGAAAGGCTGATTTTTTGCTGTTTTTCATCTCATTTCATTAGGTTGGAACGTGAGGAAAATATTTTCTGTTGTTCATCTCATTTCATTCGGTCGGAACGTGTGAACATTTTCTGTTGTCGTTCATCTCATTTCCTTCGTTCGGAACATCGATCAGCCAATGACGATGAACGCCACCACCGCGCCGCGTGGCGTGGCTAGTAGCTGTAAGTTATCGATTGGCAGGCGGCTTGATGTTCTTGACACCTCTCAATCGTGGAAACAAATGCTCGGGTGTTGTTGTTGTTGTTGTACACGTGTGTATACGAATGAATGAATGAATGCGCTCCGGGCGCAATAGCATTCGTCAGCGAATCTTTATCGTGTTCGCGCGCCTCTCTCTCTCTCTCTCTCTCTCTCTCTCTCTCTCTCTCTCTCTCTCTCTCGCTCTCTCTCTCTCTCCTCTCTCTCTCTCGTCGCTCTCTCTCTCTCTCTCTCTCACTCTCTCTCTCTCTCTCTCGCTCTCTCTCTCTCGCTTCTCCTCTCTCGCTCTCTCGCTCTCTCTCGCTCTCTCTCTCTCTCGCTCTCTCTCTCTCTCTCTCTCTCTCTCTCTCTCGCTCTCTCTCTTCTCTCTCTCTCTTCTCTCTCTCTCTCTCTCTCTCGCTCGCTCGCTCGCTCGCTCTCTCTCTCTCTCTCTCTCTCTCTCTCTCTCTCGCTCTTTCGCTTTCTCTCTCTCTCTCTCTCTCTCTCTCTCTCTCTCTCTCTCTCTTCTCTCTCTCTTCTCTCTCTCTCTCTCGCTCTCGCTCTCCTCTCTCTCTCTCCTCTCTCTCTCTCTCTCTCTCTCGCTCTTTCGCTTTCTCTCTCTCTCGCTCTCTCTCTCTCTCTCTCTGTCTGTCTGTCTATTTATCTTTCTGTTAGTTTGTGCGCATTGACGTGCGTGCGTGCGTGCGTGCGTGCGTGAGTGCGTACGGCGAGTTTGCGTGTTGTGGAGTAAAATTTGAACGGCACTTACGTGGATTTATTATATGCGATTACGTTAAGACTTCAATTCACACAAGACTTTCCTAGTAATATAATTGGGAAAATTTAACTTATTCATCATCAATTATTCACCGTCACTATATTACCAAAACGGCCCAAAGTGACTATGCATTCGTTTGCCGAAGTACGTCTGCGTACTCGTTGGTTTATTCGCGTGATAACGTTCAGTCGTATACGTCCAAACGAAACTGAGAAATGTCTGCACTTTCTCTCGCGAAACGTGTGAATGATTTCCGTGACTCGTGCGTCACTGTGAGTGAGCTGAAGGAAATTGAATTGCTGACGCTTCGTTGAAGAATGACCATTAGTTTTCACCGGTCAACCATACATGGTCTACTGTATATAGTCAGGAGTGGATAAAGAGATCCCTCTATGATCCACTCTCTTATCCTCTATTATCTCCTCTCTATTATCCACTCCTGATATACAGTAAAAACCCGCGTATAAGACATAGATTTTAGAACTGTCTAGTGCTAAAATTTGCCCATTTAGACCCCTTTTACATAAGAAACCTGCTTTTTAGGCTAAGATTTTTAAAGTAAGGTTCTAATTTTCCATGCATTGAAGACTTACAAAAAGAAACACAGGTAAAATAAAAAAAAGACCAGCTCAACAATATCGCACATGCAATAACAATGCCAATGCAAAATGCCAATGTCAATGCCAATGCTCAACACATAGACAATGCCCAGCACCCTGCCAGTGCTTTATTGAGACACATCAGTACTGCATTATTTACATATACAGTAAAAACCCGCCATAATAAGAACACGTCGATTAAGAACACTCAGGCTGAAACTTGGCGGATCAAAAATTGCCATAATTACATAAGAAACACATTCAGCCTGTCCATATCAAACACCTTACACATAAACACTACCTCTACTGGTAACATACTGCATCACATGTCCACTTAAGCGCGACGCGCGCTTAAGCGCGGGTTTCAGCTCAGTACTTATTAAAAGTAGAAACAATAAGAACCTATTAAAACCATTGAGCCTAATTTTCAGTAAGCCACCATTTTATATAAAACATGTGTGACGGCTAACTTGAAATCTATGTTCCTTATATCGCGGTTCGGTTTGTACTGTAGTGACATTACCGAGGCACCAACTGACACTGCTACCTTGGAGGTGGGAGGTTTCAACTGCTAGGGCGATATGCTGTGAGAGAGTGCGTGCGGCATACAACTTAATAGGTGCTGTTATGTTACTCATGCTATACGATACCTGCCACTCCGGGTTCTATCGGTTATTATCAAGAGATAATAATATGATCAGGGTATTATTAAATCGTGTTATTTAGTAATTTCCCATACTACGATTCCTGCAACTCATAATTACATTTGTTATTATGTCACCCCCCGCCCCGTGATATAATACTTGCTCCTGGTTCCATCGGTTATTATTTAACTTCCCATACTTTGATATGTAATGTCTCTAACCATAGCTGTTGTTATGTTACCCTTCTCCTTCACTATGATACTTGTGCCTCTTTATTCCATCGGTTATTATTTAAGCTATCCATGCTTTAATATATGATGTCTCTATAACCATAGCTGTTATTATGATACTTGCTCCTTTTAATTCTGTCATTATTCAAGTCATTTCATCATTTCAGTCATCAATTTAACTCTGTTATTATTCAACTATCCATGTATTGATTCAATCTCAAATGCTTTCCTATGTGATGCCCTAACCATAGCTGTTATTATTTTATTATGCTACCCGTCGATACATATGTCCTTGATACACGTCGTTATACACGTCGTGCAACATACATGTGCGTTTCTTGGAACTAGTCCAAGTATCAGCTTCAACTGTATCCACCTGCTGCTGCTGGTGCACACTGCCGGAGGCAAGTTGCCTCATCGTGTGTATTTTTCCTAGGTCCCGCGAGGCTCTGGAACGTGGATCTGTTTTAACGGAGGCAATATTAATAATAATGATTTTTAATCGTAGCCTAAAAAATCTGAGAAATAAAAAGGTCCCTCGTGGCCTTGGAACTTGGATCTGTTTTAACGGAGGCAATATTAATAATAATCGTAGCCTAAAAAATCTTAGAAATAAAAAGGTCCCTCGTGGCTCTGCATGGGACGTGCATCTGTTGTAACGGAGGTAATAGTAATAATCGGAGCGTGACAATTCTAAGAGAAAGGAAGACGTTTGCATTAAGCTGGGGCTGAGGTTACGTTCGCCCGCGTGTTATGTTAATTGCCGGGAGTGAATATATAACAACATATAGGCTTTATTTGTTTAGATAAAATGTTTTTTGAATAAAACTAAATGTTTTGCTTTAAGTATTTGAAAGCGAATGTATGTGTTCATTCACTCCTGATGCTATCAACGTGTCCATTCATCATCCCCTTGGTTCTTGACTACTTGATCACAAGAAATCCCAGACTGGTCCCAAGCTGGCAAACGCGAGGGGCGATTCGATAGGAGCGCACGTTTATCGGGGATAGTCTATACAGAAAACTCGGAATTAGTAATGCGCGGATCAGTTGAACTTCAGGGCAGGGTATCCTCATTATAGTTTTTAAAGGCAGGGTATCATCCTTGCCATCGTTTGTAAAGGTGGGGCACAATCTGCGTCGTATACTCTGCGTCGGATTTCAAAGCGGGACATTTTCCTTATTCTTCTTTCCTCTTCTCGAAAAACCCCGTGGCTCGTGTGTCACTCGCAGTATACTAGTTTTAGCACACTCACTCATTCACTGACTCACCGGACTTTTACAGTAGCGGTCGGGGAGAATTGAGTGAATCTGACGGATAGATATATATCGGAGTATGTCTTTCGCTGACGGAAATTCTCCTTTCGCTACTAGTCTCGGGAAAGAATTCCGCCCTGCTTGTTGCTCACATCAGCTTAGCAAAGCTGTTGTCTCTGTGCTGTTTGATGTTTACAAAAGCGCGACGGGATTTCAAAGACAGGCCCACGTCGCCGGCAACTCACACCGAGTAAGGCCTGTCTGTGAGTGACTACAAGGGTCTGGTAGGATCGAAGTTTGAAGACTTTTCTGGGTATCAGAGCGGGTTAGGGACTCACAGAGAGTAAGGCGCGATACCCGGTCTGTTAGTGACCACAAGGCTCTGGTAGGATCGGAGTTCTCGGGAAAAATCAGTACGGGGATGGAGGTCATCACATCACACACTGCTCTTGTGTGCGGGCGGTGCGTGTACGTACATAGCGAGGCAGAACGCCCATCCCTGCATGCCTCACCGGGAGCGGAAAACACGAAACAAAAACAATAACGACGGCCATCGGAAATTTTCTTAGACTTTCGCGCACATATGTGGGTCAGTGAATGGGCGCTGTTTATAGAGAAAGTATTTACCCGGTATGTAGCCACCAGCAACAGTCTTAGCTGTAACAGGCCGCTTTACGCTGGAATGTTATCAACATCATCCCACTAGCCGAGGTCTAGTTTCCCGATGTTGTTTTCCTTGAGGATTTTCCAGGGCTTCTAATTATTACGGCCTTCTATTTCTGCAGTAAAGCTTCTCATCACGTAAAGGTAATTAATTTTAATTTTGCATTTTAGATTAGAGCAGTCTATCGTGCAGCGCGTATTCATTATCCTGTGTTAATTGAGTAATTCGTCGAGAAAATGTAATCATTAGTTACTGTATGATTTAACTTCGTCGCGTTGTGCATAGATGAAAAAAGGTCCGGAGTATCTTTCAAGAAAAATCGGAATCTACTTTCCTAAAAGATGTACACTTTTCCGGCCAATCCAAAGGAACGATTTCCTTCCACGAGCACTGACTCGTTTTAGCTTACCGTAGGTCACTCATGCACGCACGCTAGCCGGGGCGTGTTTTTTAACCGTAGGGCGGGCGGGGGCTAGGGTTAGGGAGTAGGGCGTATAGGCTGCGGTGGTTTCTGGGATAGCCCTAGAGATTTTACGCATTAGTGGTACGGAAAAAATTGACGCAGCCGGGGGGGGGGCGAAATTCTCGAATGGCGTTTGTTCTCTTGTTTTAAAGGTTTTCTTTAGTCAAAGCAAATCGAAGCAGCCAATCAGGCGGCGCTAAATTCTTCCTATATGTTATACCGTTTGCTATATGTTTTAAATTTCGCAGCCGGGGGCCGCCCGCAGGGTGCGGAATTAACGGGTGTCCGGAATTAAATACTCCCTGATTTGCTGTCGGACTCCCTGATTTGACATATGCAGGAGTCCGTGTGACTCCCTGAAAATTCTGCTATACTAACTAGTTCGTTCCAGAGCACGGCCTCACGGAATTATCATATATTTTCAGTAAATATCCGAAGAAAATTTAGCAGACGTACATCGCATAAATCTTCAAAATAAGCACATGCGTTATTGTTGTTACGCTTTAGTTTTGAATTTCTGACTGCGGACTCCGTCATTTTGCAGCAGACTCCCTCTTTTTGAAAAAATCTTTTTGTTCAAAATTTAATTTCTACCCATAATCCCATAGTAATAGTTTCAGCCTACTATTTTATAGTAGCTTCACTCTAATGGTCCGGGCGTGGCGGGTGAGGTGGTGGACCCACGTTTCCAAGTAATTATCGTTTGGCATCTATTTGCCAAGCCCGACAGACAATGTGTGAAAGCTTTCTCTCATCACTACTCACAATAAAGGCACCGAAAGCAGATATGCCCACCGCTTCGGGTATTACTACCCCACGTGCGGCTTGCGGCAAATTCATGAAATAATAACCTCGGGTGCGTTGGACTTATTTACAAAAAACAACCAAGCACTAAGCACTCCCCCCCCCCAATACCTTTTTGTAGTCTACTTTTATTTCAGCACTCGGTGGCTGGAGTGCAAGTGATTAGGAAAAGTGGTGCACCCGTTTTCAAGAGACTTCGTAAAGTTGCCGACTGTAATTCATACAATGATTGGTACAAGCGTGTTGTTACGATACGAGAATAGCGTTTGACTCGACACAAAATATACATGGTAGCAGCTGCGAGCTAATTACTCTGTGATAAACACGAACGAGGCAGTTTGCTGTCAGGGCAAGGCTGCTAATTTGATGAGAATCGATCACGAGAACTCAATTTCAACTTCATTTACTGAGCGAAAAATCTGCAAGGCGTGCTGATTGCGGTAATTAATCTCGCATAAATTTGCATAAATTTTAAATTACAACTAAAAAAAAATCGAGTTCGATGAAAGAGAAAAATTGGCGTGACGCAAACGATACATTGACCGTATTTTTTAATTTTGTACGTAGCGACGTACTTCCTGTCACATGTGAGTTGAGGCGGAGTTTCCGTCCGCTCACGTATATTGAGCGTTCCGACACAACAGACTGATGACCTGGGAGGCCTGGCCCGTTGGGGGGTGGGGTGAATCTAGCTGCGACCTAACATCGGATAATACCATGATGGGGTGTCCGCATAGTGAGTATTCTAACACGGACTGGCGACATAGGAGGCCTGTTCTGGCCCGTTGGTGGGGGAGGGGTGAATCTAACTGCGACCTAACATCGGATAAGACGATGTCCACATGATGGGATGTCCGTGTGTTGAACCCGCGCGCGCACTCAGACGCTCAACTCCAAGTCAAGGGATTTTGAAGCGGTCGCATCTTGGATACACACGTGTATGGTATATAGAGTGCGGCTGGCATTAACTATAGTATTTGTCGTTTATATTCAGGCTTACCAGCCGCCTGTCTGTCTTAATTCTGTCACACAAGCACTATATGTGCGTGTTCGGGCGGAAATACCTCATAACCTATTAAAGAGTAGTGATCAAAGTCCAAGAGACTATATCGAAGACAGAGAGAGAGAGAGGCAAAATTGATCAATTAGACAGATCAACACTGCAGTTCGCAATATTGCGCAATTTTCTATATTAAAAAAGGCTTAAATTTTGCAATTAACCAAAGAGGAAGGACACACGTGTCGAATTTATTCGTTTCAAGATAGCGTTCGTTCTCGATAATTTCCAAGGTCAGGGCGTCGTCGTCGGAAAGGAATTTGTAGGAAAGCGCCGGCTTCTCCACACTTAGGGTTTACATTGATAATCTCCCGTGAGTCTGCTTCAGCGTCGCCGCACGGCGTATAGGTCACCAATATAACACCAATATGAGTCGCGCGGGTGAGATACGGGGTCCATTAGGTAACTATTATGGACTTGTTGACGCCAAACGCGCAGGGACAAGGAGACTTGGCTCTGATCCTTTGACTCGACCAGTCCAGTTGTTGTTCCTCTCCGATTGTGCCCCTGTTTCTTTCTGTTTGTTTCTGACAACGGACCCCCCCCTCCGGTTTCCTAACGTATCTCCGTTAGAAAACGAAGATCGTGCGGCATGCAACGGCGTGACGTCAGCACACCGATACACGCGATTGGCACGCTGCCAAATATTTGGCGTTCGTGTTTGCGTTTCAAAGACCACTTGTGTTTGCTGCTGCGCGGTTGTCTGTTGATTTCAGAAGGCAATATTGTCCGGGCCTGCGCGAGCTATCACCAGCCAATAGCGTGTCAGAAATACGGCGCGCTGATTGGTCGGTGCGTGCCAGGCCCCCATTGCAGCCGATAGTGACAAACCCTGGCATCGCGTTACGGGTCCAACTAATTCTCAATGGAAAAGAAAGTTTCTTCCTCGTTCCACTTCTCCTTGAAATGACATTGGGAACGCATGCAAATCTCTCATGCGATGAGAATATATATATAAACATATATTGTATGTTTGTGTAGTCGTTATCGACGTTCCTGTCTGTATCGGCAGGAAATCAACTACAGGCGTATACACGTGCGTGCGTGCGTGCGTGCGTGCGTGCGTGCGTGTGTGTGTGTGTGTGTGTGTGTGTGTGTGTGTGTGTGTGTGTGTGTGTGTGTGTGTGCATGTGTGCGTGCCTACATGCGTGCGTGCCTGCGTACGTACGTACGTGCATGCGTGTGGGCTCGTGTCTGTGTGCGTTAATGCGTGCGTGCGTTCCCGCGCATGTGTGCCGCGTAAAAACTGTGCGCGTGTTTGTGTGTAAAAACCCACGCGGAGAAATCCGCAACATCTTTCATCTTTTTTCACGACGTTTATTGGTAGCGGCTTTATTAGTTTTTATCTCGCATCCTCGGCGCCTGTATTCGTGCTTTCACCAACCGATAAAGAATTCATTCCCGAACCCCATTCCCGCATACGTCCAAAACGCACCGTGTAAACTATATGCGGTACGACACGATTTTATGACCCCTGCGATATCGGATGCACTAGACGCATGTTCTAATTTCTTCCGACATCGTAAGCAGGACGCAAGAACCCGACCAATCAGGTGGGTGAGATTGGGTCACGTGCTTAAGTTTCTTCGCGATGAACAGTGTTGACAGTATGGCATCCCCTGTGGATCACAGATAAACGTTCTGCAGCAGCAATTGGTTCCCTCATATTGGTTGTAGAGCGTTGGATTATTGGTGTGACCTTTTCAAGGAGTTCTTGGAAAGTGTCCATGTCCATCCTCACAAAATTTCGGAAGCTTCCGGGGGTCTTTCTCCTCCAATTCTTTTTGACGTGCATGATATGCTCCAAGTTTGTCTCTCCTGGCGATTCAAGGTCTCACCCAAACTCGTCTCCTTCTTTGCGAAATTTCATATTTTTTCTTAATTCCCGCCACAAGAAGATACACTATGGCAATTTTTCTTCAGCCGTCGTGTACGTGTTCTCCCCATGGCGGCCTGCCCTGGAACTACTTGTCCTGGACGTTCGAACAAAACTCACCGCGTAAACAGATTAACCGTTGCGTCAAGGACGTACGCGTAAATCTGATAAGGCCTGGACGTACGTCTAGGACGCATCGTGTAAATAGGCCTTTTTTTAACTCGTCGTAGTTTTCGCGCGAATTTATTGCTTCTTGTTCGATTTACGACAGAAACGCCGCCGTTCGACTGATGTCGATCGTCATGTTTTGATGCGACCGTCAACACCCCTCCCCCCACCACCACCACAAGAATGTTACGCGCCTGTCCCATCCCCCGTCGTGGTGATTTTCCCTCTGTGTGAAGTTCTGTGAAAAATCCGTTTATATAGGTATGTTGTTTATAAGGAGTGCATGGCGACTAAGGGAGCCGCAGGCACTTGGAGCGTTTCAATAAAATATAATGCTAAATAAATACGAAATCTATTTACTACCAAAGTCTTAATGTTTCTCAACTCTCCTTCACCTAGTATTATTATCAAGAGCTAATATAATAAATAATAACCTTTAATAAAAAAAGGTGTTTATTAGCTCTTGTGTGCATAGCGTGCAGCGGCGCAGCAGCGTAGCTGCGTGCATTCGGTGGGCGTGTGTTTGCTGTCGTTGGAGCATTTCCAGCACGGCTTGTCGGCAATAATACTAGGTGAAGGAGAGTAGAGAAACATTAAGACTTTGGTAGTAAATAGATTTAGTTTTTATTTAGCATTATATTTTATTGAAACGCTCCAAGTACCAGTGAAGGGAACTATCTGGTTATGGTACCAGCCTGAGAGTACCTCTAATCTTAACTAGAGGTGGTGGCTCCAGTAGTTTTTTTCCCGGGGTTGCTTTCGCGTATTAGTGTGTGCGGAGTTCTTTATTTAGTTCGCTGTCTGCTTATGTGACAACTTGTTGCGACTGTGGTTTTTGCCGACCACCTGCTCGTATGGCAAGTAGTTATTCCCTCAGGTGGTTTTCTCTTCTCTCCTCTCTCCTCTCTCCTCTCTCCTCTCTCCTCTCTCCTCTCTCCTCTCCTCTCCTCTGCCTGCTCCTCTCTCCTCTTTCTCTCCTCTCTCGCCTCTCGTCCCCCTCCTCTCTCTCTCGTCTCTCTCGTCTCTCCTCCGTCTCGTCTCCTTTCCTCTCCCCCTCTCTCGCTCCTCTCTCCTCTCTCTCCTCCTCCCCTCTCCTCTCCTTCTCTCTTCTCTCCGCTCTTTCTCTCTCGCGCTCATCTCTCTCTGTCTCCCTCCTTCCTCCCTCTCCCTCCGATTCCTCCTCCCCACCTCCCTCCCTCCTCCCTCCTCCTCCCTCCCTCCCTCCCTCCTCACTCCCTCCCCTCTCTCTCTCTTCTCTCTCCTCTCCCCCTCTCTGCCTCTCTTCCTCTCTCTCTTCTCTGCGCTCCTCTCCCCTATCTCCCTCTCTCCCTCCCTCCCTCCCTCCCTCCCTCCCCCCTCTCTCTCTGCAGTCGGGCGTGTCAAACACTCGCCTCGGCTTGTCCATGTGACAGCGAACGTACGTACGTGGACGTGCAGCGCGCATGGTTGGCACGCGGCGTCGCACGTGCTGGCCCTATATGCTGGTGACTACTGCTATCCGATGCCTTGCTGTTGCTGATACCCTGATGCTATGCTGTCGGCTGCTATCTGATGCTATGTCGGATTATATCTGATTATGTCGATCCTGCACCTCGTTGGCTGGTTGATCGGCGTGACACACGCAGCAGCGTGAGTACGTAAGCGCGCGAGTACATGTTGAAAGGTGAACGGTGGCGAGATAAGGGGCCGAGGCCCCGGATGGTTGCGACTGTCGTCGTGGAGTGTATGTATGTATTATCTACGCCCGTGGTTGCGACACTGCCGGTCTGCAGCAAGCGCCGCAATGCCGACGTCCCCGGAGCACGACCCGGCGCGTGATACTCGAGTGCAAGAGTTGTTTAGATGGAGCCGAGATGCAATTTCTTGCTCGCCAATCTGGTTGTGGATTTCTGACCGTTAGCTGAACGGCGCTGGTGGTTTAACCGAATTAGAAGCTTTGGAATAGAATTTATGATCTAGCCTGCGACGGCCACGGTCAACCTAGTGCTTCGTGCGGACCCTATGGAGCGGGTGGACCAGGCTAGACGCCGTCGTTAACTCTGCGGTCAGCGGCGAGGCAAAGGACTGCATGGATCAATCTAGGTGTCGTATAACACGGTGGTCAGTGAAACTTGCGGTCAGCGAGAGTGGTGCGATGGTCAAGCTGTATATACTAGTACATCCAGGGATGAGGATGCATCGGATGAGAGGAGGATCGCAACTAGTGAGTAAGTGAGCGCTGTAGGAACTGCGTCGAAAGGAAGCTGATACGGCGACGTATCGTGGGAGGTGAAACCCACCAGAAGAAGAATCCCTCTCAAGTGATAGTGACGGTAGTCCCGCAAAGTGCAAGCATATGCGAGTGTGTATATTTTTTTTCAATTTTCATCAGTCACTTTAACTACGAATTTCGCGATTATTTTCCCGATCCCGCAAAACACGTGTCCGTGGATCTGTGCGTGCGCGGATCCTCTGACCTCTGCGTGACCCCAGGAGGCTGATGAAGCAGCACCGCGATGAGTCGCGATGCACCGCGTCGCAACTCCACCACGCGAGCGCGCAACTCTCACTTTCCCCACTACGTGGCGAGGCCGTGGCGACGGACGATGACGATGGCAGCGGCAGCGGTTGCACTGACCAGAGGCGGCGCACGGGGTCGGATTCCAAGCTGAAGCCCAGTTCTCGGCTAAATTTTCCGCGCAGATAGCGTACGCGCGTGCAGCGACAAATCTCACCGGACGTTGACCTGACGGGAAGGCTCCCCCGGGAAGAGCAGCGATGTTAATTTTCTGTTCCTATAACCGCTTACTCCCTCGTAACGACGCTTAACTCGCGACGCCACTGCGCTGACGCCCCGATCACGGCGCTCGCGTCTGTCGCTCTGACGCCGACGCTGTGTAGTTCTGACGCTGACGCACCCCTCACGGCGCTCGCGTCCGTCGCTCTGACGCCGACGCTGAACGCACGACGACGACGCGTGGTGCCGACGTCGTGCTGCTGCTGCTGCTGCTGCTGACGTCGCCGCGTCGGCGATGGCGTGGCGCGTGCACATCCTGCCTGGCGACCACCTCGACCAGTTTGTCTCCGACGACGCGTCCGACTACGAGATACCGAAAGCTCGCAAGGAGCTGCTGCGCAAGCGCGCGCGCCGCAACACGCGACCATGGCAACCGCATCCTCTGACAGCATCCTCGCAGCAGGCGCAGCCGCGGGAATTTGAGGATGCTTCGCCCGGAGCAACGCGCAGCTTCGTGCACCCGCGGCCGTGGCTCGAGAAGCCGCGCGAACCGCATCCTCCGGCAGCAGCATCCTCGCAGTCGCGGCTGCAGCATCCTCCGGCGACGGCGGCGGCAGCGTCGCAAACCGAACCGAGAGAATTGTCGAGGCGACGGCGACCGCATCCCGCCGCCGCCGCGGTGGTGACGTCACGACTGCCGCAGCAGCAGCAGCGTCCGCAGAGGGTTGCATCCCCAGGGGTGCGGCAGTCGATGCTGTCGACCTACGCACCTACCGCCGAGGTACATAGATACGTTAGGGTGTAGCCTGGCAATGGCTTCAGTGGTGACTCTCTGACTCATTATACACGGGGCATTGCTTCACAGCGAACATACACGCTCGACGACCCAGTTTTCTTATACCTCCTCTCGCATAGAGAAACCCGGCGTGCTTCATTTAGCGCGGTCACGATGTGAAATTAATATTTCCAGTCTGTTTGCGCTGTAATCCTACATTAATCCTCTTTTTAATTCCACGTTAGCCTGTTGTATATCACGGGGGGGGGGGTCGCGCGAGGAGCATATTACGTAACAAACACCCTCGTAAGGTCTCGCTCCATAACATTGTAGAATCAGTTGTGTGATGTATCTGTCACTGGCATGTAGCTAATTACTCGTGCAGCGCTGGGCGCGCATTAGGGTAAATATTGACAAATTCTTCACAAATATAAATATAATGACAAACATGACAAAAACTATATAAATGATATAAAAATGAAATAAAATGATGTAAAAATGATGACAAATATTTGTCTTTATTCACCGCGCGGATCCATGGCGCGCATGCATGCTCGATTTGGATCTGATCTCGCGGCTACTGCGTGTAAATAACTGTAAATGAAAAATATGGGGAAACTCGGTGTGGGAATCTCACGGCGGTGTCCCGTCGAAGCGTCGAACCCTGGCGTGATGGGGCGGCCCGGCTCTCGTTCGTCGCCAGTCGTGCTCTGTGTCTGCGTCTGCGTTACGTTGGTCCGCGTCACGTCTGCGTCACGCTGGTCTGTGTCTGCGTCATGCGGGTCTGTGTCTGCGTCACACGGGTCTGTGTCTGCGTCACGCTGGTCTGTGTCTGCGTCACGCTGGTTTGTGTCTGCGTCAGGCTGGTCCTCGTCCGTCATAGCTTCACTTCTCCCGGCGGTCGTGAGTGGATTCTGCTGTTATCTTGCGACGAGATCGACGGCTACTGACGTATAGCGACGACACGCGATCGACGGCTACTGACGTATAGCGACGACACGCGATCGTCTGCTGATAGGCGGGTCGGCGGAATCGCTGGAATTATATCTCCGCAGCATGCATGGCCTCCCGTGGCTATCATGTCAGCAACTGTAGCTGGCTGGCGAACTCTCGACATGTAGAGTTTACGATCGGTGGTTAAAGTAACTATTGCGAGAGTTTTCCAGTATTTTCACCACTTTCATGACACCTACCGTTATTGCTTGAGTTAGTTGTCTAGAGTAACGATAAAATGTCTTAGAACCTTCGTATTCACCAAAAAAGTGCCAGTTTCGAACTAATCGTTTTTGTAAACAATCGTTTTCTGTCATCTTGAACTAGTCGGAAGTATGGATTAGCTTGTGGCGCCACCGCTTATCTGTCGTAGACATAGTACAGGCTCTCTCAAAGCATGCACTTGTTTTCAATTCATCACCGACACAAATGCAACTTTATCAATTCTGCCATTAGGCATTATCGGCATACGATCAAATTTATTGCTGTTACGATGTGGTCAAATCCATTTTTCTATGCTATAACTGCGTAAAATCTGCACAATATTTTTAATGTTGGTGTAATCAGTGATATTTCCGCTGTCGGGTGAGACTATATTCAGCTATATTTAGTTTTTTGAGCAAAAATCTCGCATTAGTTAGTTTAAGCTCCCGGTCTCTGCAGCCGTATACGTAGCTCGGAGAGTAGGTTCGTTTCTGTCCACTTATATATAGTGCTTTCACACTGCATGGTGTGTGGAGGGAATCTTAGTTGAGTGTACGCCCAGTATTTTGGTCCGGCCCGTATATAGGAGAAGCATAGTTAGTTTCTGTCCGGTCACTCGTGGTACTTTCAGCCTATAGTCTGGTGAAGTGGGCGATTGGTTCTACCTACTCTAGGCGCGTGTAATACCAGTATGTTTGCCTCTAGCCTTCAGTAGAACCGATCAAGTGTTAGTGTCACGTTAGGGGTTTCATGGAGCAAGTGGAGTGGATCTGAGAGAGTGTACGTCCCGTATTTTTATATATATATATATATATACGGGACGTACGCTCTTATAAAGGGGAAAACTTTTAGGTAGGATTGTTCATTCTTGTAACTTCACGATGCTTTTGTTCAGTCTATGAGAAAATGTTTAATGTTAAGACAAATTTTTATCACTAATATTAATTTTATCACTAATTTTTATCACTAATTTTTATCACTAAGTTTAATGTTATCAGTAATATTTGTTTCTAGTGACGGGCCCCGGTACTTTTATCCCGACTCTGTCCTATTAATGCAGGAAATACATGCCAGCTTGTAAATAAATTGCGGCTTTTATTTCTCGGCGTGCGTAATTAATCAATCTCTCGTAAATCCGGCCGTCTTAATTAATTGTCGGATTCGGATGTACGGCCGTGACATTCACGTCGGCAGTAATTGACAAGAGGAAGCCGACGTAAACGAAGGAGGGACGACTCGGCTTCTCCCGGTGCGTGCGAGCCGGGAGGCGGCGTCTTCTCCGACTTTTTTCCGAAAGTGCGGCGTCTCATTTTCGTCGACGGTCTGTCGTTTCGTATAGACGAGTAGAGCTTCACGGGTTTAGTAGTAATACGAATAGTACCCCCGGGGCGTTTACCGGCGAGTGTAAGAATACTTAATGGCGGTTGGCACGGGGATTTGCATAATAAATATTTTGAAGCTATAGTTGCGTGGGTAGTTGCTGTCGGAAGGGACGGCTTTGAATGATTAGCGGTGATAGGCGTATAAATATGTGCGTGCGTGCGTGTGTGTGTGTGCGTGCGTGCGTGCGTGTGTGTGCGTGCGTGCGTGCGTGTGCGTGCGTGCGTGCGTGCGTATGCGTGCGTGCGTGGCGTCCATCGAATAAGACTAGAAACAAGCGCGACTATAAAAAAAACTCTGAATACCGCCCCAAGAACTTGCTAAAACTGGCCGTTTGAAATGCCAGTTCCATTTGTCAGAACTCGTCAAAAGTCAACGTCCGTTGTTTTACTTCACGAATAAGCTAATAGATCTAGAAGCGTTCAATACTGGGCCGGACGTCTGGCTTGTACACGTTGACAAGTTGATCCGGTCTTGCGTGCACTTACTCGCGTAAAGCGAAGTGGGGTTTTTCCTCTCTTTAGTTAAAAAAAAATATTTTCCACAATACTGTTGTTTGAGACGTGGATCGTGCTCGGGGCACTGCGCTATCTGCTACTACATCCTGAAGGAAACGCCCCTCACTCTTTCCATATCCATATCTGTACTTGAGCACGTGCGCGCATAATAAATATAATGCTCGCCAATATATATCCAATGCTCTTCGGCGCACGAGGAGCACGTGCCTACAAGCTATGTGTACGTGATCTGCGCATGTAGATGAAACCTCGTCCATAACTAGCCATGGTTGCTTAGGGGGAGGGAGGATACGTGTATGCAGTGCACGATCCTAATACATATACACGTACATATACGTGGCAATGGAAAAAAAAAGTCTTGCTCTGAGTGCAGGCGTACATCACGTGCAGAATACGTGTACCTGAAAGAAAGGTTCATTTCTTTCAGGTCCCATCTTTACTGTAGCTACTGGTGCTGTATATAGGAGTAATGCAGTGTGGCAATTAGCGCAGTATGTGCCCGTAAAGGAAACGGTCTCATTCTTACGGCTGTTACTGGAGCTAGGGGTAATGCAGTGTGGTAATTAGCAAATTATATGTAGGTAAATGAAAAGGTCTCACTCCTATTGCAGCTAGTGGAGCTAGGGGCTTATGCAGTGTGGTAATTAGCGGAATATATGCCCGTAAGGGAGACGGTCTCATTCTTACGGCAGTTATTGTATAGCTTGGAGTATATGAAGGCTGGTAATTAGCAGAATATATGTAGGTAAAGGAAAAGGTCTCACTCCTATTGCACGTGCTGGAGCTAGGCGCTATACAATGTGGCAATTAGCAAAATATATGCCAGTAAGGGAGACGGTCTCATTCTTACGGCAGTTATTGTAGAGCTTGGAGTTATGAAGGCTGGTAATTAGCAGAATATATGTAGGTAAAGGAAATGGTCCCACCTAGTGGGGGCGGTAGAGTGAATGGTGGGATCTCACCTTACGTAGAACACAGTACATGGATCAACGTCGCAAGTACTTGGGGGTGGGGGACAATGTACTTCTCTACTACTACTCTCTACTACTACTCAGTACACTCTGCTATAGCGTGCGTTCTCTCTGTCTAGCGAATATTACGATGTGGACACTATAGCTCTAGCCATCAGTGCGAGTGGACAGTGTCCACGCCCCGCTGTAGCTGGGATGCTGCGATAGACGGATGGATGCGATTGATGGCGGAGCAACAAAGAAGCAAATCAACGAGCTGCTCGTTGTCTGTCAGAGAATTCGGAGGCAATCAGTGCGAGCCCCCGATTCTCTATGGGCGGTATCTACATTTAAAGGAACCGCTACTGTTGTTTACAGTCGGGGCGAACGATGTGTACAGTGTGGGGGGGGGCAATTGGGTGCTTGTTGCCGAGAATGGAACAAGAGGAATTAGGGGGACTCGCAATATCAACAACCGGGGCGGCCGGGTGTTTGCGAGAGGGAGAGGAAACTAGGGTGACCATGTGAATCAGGGGGTCCGTAGATTGGCTGTGGGTCCGTGGGTCTAGGTCTGTACTGTGTACGAGGTCAGCTGCTAACAGCTGAATACGTGTAAGCGGCAGTTACTGAGATTGCCGGACTAGCGCTTTTTGAGTGAGTGGAGCCATCGGCTGAAGGAACGGTCTGTTGGGAATTGCATATATATATATATATATATATCGGAGGACACGGTAGCACCGAATCTATTCCCGAATTTAGATTGCGTTTTAGATTATGTTTCTTGCATGTTAGGGCTTATGTGATGTAATAATTAAAAAAGAAAATATTGAGAAATGTAAAAGCAAATTTCGAGGGTCAAAGAACCAATACGTTTATATAACACAAATACTAATAAAATTATCAAAGACGAAAATCGACGCGTAAATGGGGTATGGTGTGTAGTAACCGCGGAAACGAAGGGCGCTCTACCTGTGTTCCGCCACACAACACCGCGCCACAACACACACACACACACACACACACCACACACCACCCAACTCTACGACCACACATCCACACCACGCCGCCCGCACACAGACACACCCCACCCACACACCACGCACACGCACACGACTACACGCACCCTGTTACTTACCACACACGATGCCAAGCCCGCGATAACTATATATCCACACGTACATTGCCTCTTATGAGATCGAAGAACGTGGTAACTTTAGCTATAGATTCTCGTCAACTGTTGGCTGCATCTTGATCGCGTATAACCTGCCTAGTATAAATGCTGGAACTTGTACGCTGCAGCCCGTCACGACTACTTTTGCAGTCTATTTCCGTTCACGCGGCGAGCGCAACCGGTGCATATTCTTGTTATGCTCGATGGACGCCTGCAGGCCGCGCGTTTTAAAAATATGTTTTCCTTTGATCTATTGATTTATGTTTAAGTTGTTCTCGCCCGTGATGTTACACGTGATTGGTTGTTTTGTCTCTGCAGAATGTGTCACCCGAGTGGAGGGAGGCACCCGCGCGAGCGCGCATGAAGTGATGCGAGTGCGCCCCTAGCGGGATCAGGTGGTGAGGGAACTCACCCGACACCGAAACACCCGCACCCACACCGCGCCACCAACGCCGCACAGCACGTCCCGGCGCACACCCCACCGCACACACCCACACCGCAACAACCACCCGGCACCACACCCACATCCCGCACACACCACCACCCACCGCACAACCGCACCCACCCCGCACACACCCACACCCGCAGCCCGGCACACACCGCACAAACCTCTCTCGACCACCCCAATCGCGACGCCACCCGCCCCACCCCGACACCGCCACCACCCACACCCGCACACCCCCTGTCCGCCACACCAACCCACCACAACCCGCACCACCCGCACCCACCGCACCCGCACCACACCGCCACCACACCTCACCACCACAACTAGCCCACCCCCACCCGCCACACCGCACCCCCGAACTCCCGCACAACCGACCCACACACCGCACGAAACACACCACACCGACACAACCGCACCGCACGCGCCACACCGCACACACTCCCCCCACCGCATACACCGCCACCACTCCACCGCAACACACGCCCACCGCACACCCACACGCGAACCACCCACACCCACCCGAACCACACCGCCGCACCACACCGACCACCGCACCGAACCGACTGCACACCCCACCAACAGCACACCCACCACAGCCGCACCACGACACACCCCCCGCACACACCCAACACACCACCTCGCAAACAACACTGCACACCCACCGCACACACCAACCGGCCCACAACCACACCACCCGCCACACTCGCCGCAGCCCGCCACACCGCGCAAACCCGCACCCCCCGCACACACCCGCCCGCACCCCCACCCCCCCCGCACACACCCCGCACCCGCGCAGCACACCCGCCAACCGCAGCCGACTGCCACACTCACCTCACAGCACACCCCACACCGCCAACCCGTCACACACCAACCCGCAACACCGAACACCACACCCGCACATCACCAACGCCTGGCTGTGTGATGGTGTATGACTGTGAGAGGTGTTCGCGTTGATCATGTTTTTGTGTTTGTGTATGTGTGTGTGTGTGTGGGTGGCGCGCGTGGCGCTGTGGTGTGCGTGTTTGCTGTGTGCGGTGTGCGTGTGCGTGTGTGCGTGTGGTGTGCGTGGCGTGCGTGCGCTGGCGTGCGTGTTTGTGTGTTGGTGTGGGTGCTGTGTGGCTGTGTGTGTGTGTGTGATGAATGTGTGGTGTGCGCTGTGCGTGTGTGGTGTGCCGTGGCGTGTTGGCTCGTATGTGCGTGCGTTGCGTGTGCGTTGCGTGCGGCATGGTCGTGAGCGCCCCTGTGTGTTAAAAAGAAATTGGAGTCGAGGGACAGGGCACCTCCCCCCCCCTGCTGCTTGTGTAACGCGGGTGTGCACTGAGCGCGACAGACCGCGACGTCGTGCGTGTGCGCGCATTGTGCAGAGTCTTGTATGGATGTGGAGAAACCGTGTCGCGATGGCCATGTTATCTAATATCTGTACTTACAGTATTTACTCATTTACATATATAATTTATTCATATATAATATTAATATATGTATGCTGGCTGCAACAAGCGCACGCTATGTTGCCTGCAACGATTTCTCGATTCTGCGTTTTCTCTGACTTACCTGCTATACCTCAGTGGGTGATCTCACTAGCTGTCTGATGTTTAAGTGTTACCTGCGGTGTTCTGTGTCTTAGCTCAATGTAAATGCCCTACGTGCTGGGACAATGGCACGCGTTGTATGCGGTGTCGTGTGCGTGCGTTGCGTGCGTGCATGCTTGCGCGGCGTTTGTGTGTGTGTGTGTCTAGGGATGGATTGCCGGACGATCGGCGGAATTCGCGATTTTGACGCCGCGTGAATCGTGCAACTCCGCGTTGTGAAAACAGAAAAAGAAAACACTTTCCTAGGCAGGTGATGACTATTCTGTTTCAAATTGCTATTCACTCAATCCATTATATTCTTATATTTGTTTTGATTCGCACACACCATTCTGGCCCGTTTGTATGTTTAGTTGTTACACTGCTAGCGGTAACATTAGTTATGCCTTTGACTCTTTACATGGTTTGAGTACTTTTATATCGCATGCAATTTTTATTTTTAGGTCATCTGACGTAGTCAGATGCAGCTTGTAGTATCGAATGATTGTCCGTGTCCGTCCGTTCGTCTGTTGTAAACAGTTGGGCACAATCTTAAGCCGCTCGAGTACGGTCACGATTTCGGACATCGCGGGGGTGATGCGGTCAAACGGTTTGGATGTCGAGGCTGGGGGTCAAAGGCTCAAAGGTCAAGATGGGTGTAAAGAAGGGTGCTTCATCCTTAACTTAAGGTATAGGGGGGAAATTGCGAATTGTCGGCCACAATCTTCACGGCTCGACCTTAGGTCGTGATAGTCGGTGATATAGCTATTATGGTAGGAAGCATCCCGTGCCGAATTGTGAGGTCACAGTCAAGGGTCAATGGGCCACGGGCAGCTTTTAGACATTTTTGAGGACATGTCTGACGGCAGTGATGAAACTTTTTCCTGCATTCAACGGTGACCTAGCATTTTTATGGTTTTATTTGACGGACTCTGAAATATACCGTCTGTGACATTGCGAAGAGGAAGTGCTCGGTACTTTTGACCCTCATAAGGGGAGGGTTAACATGGTTTGTTGTTGTCTGTTAGAAAGCGGGGGGAATTTGATGCGGGTTTGCTGTAGTCTATATGCTGCCGAAGTATGAGCTACATGTCACAGTGGAATTTCAAAAGCTGAAATTTTGGTTTAAGAAGGTTTATGCTCCTTAATGATTTATTTCTTATGGATTCTGTCTGTCGTATGTTACATGTAAGATATGCCCATCGCCAGTGGTACTGCCAAGTGATGTTGGTTGTTGGTACTGTTGTTTTTGCACTGAGTTAAGTTGGTTACGTGCGCTTCTATTGCCAGCTGTAGGCTTGCGTAGGTAAATGGATGAGTGACCTATTCCGTGTCTTGAAATTTTGTTGCTACTACGGTTCTACGATGGGGCTTCCATCTTTAATCTGAGCACTTAAACGTTATGCGCCATCTCGTGGCAATTTCTACGATCCAAACGTTCTTTGAGAGGTTCGCTGATTACTTCCTGTGCATTCCAGATTTCGGGTGTTCATGTTGAACACTTTGGGCTAACAGGGTTTAACTAGAATCCCACCACTCACCACGAGTCACCGCAGTAGACGTATAGACATGAGCGCTGTCGCTCGCGGCACATGTTCTTTCCATGCCTTGAGGAAATGTATTACTTGTTTTCTACCCGTTTATGTATATTGTTAGCCATTTATGCTACGTTGCTTAGTTGCAAAAGGTCATGGAATTGTTGTTAGATACTTTTATTACAAGTATGGGTTTTGACATACCTAAATTGAGCTAGAAGGTATCTCCACATGGGGACTAAAAGATGCCGTTCATAGTCCATTTTCTCAAAAAAATTCTGGGGGGCCACCCTCCCGCACCCTCCCCACTTGGCGGCATTTACTAAGAAATTGTTGTGCCATAATAGGTGAAAGAGAAGTATAAACATTGAAGACGTGTTTGTGGTAGTAATAGACTGGTTCGTTATTTATTTAGCATTATATTTTATTTGCAACGCCTATCAAGGTGCATGGTACGCCTGTGCTGTCGGTAACGATTTCTTATCGTCGTCCGTCGTAACTGCTTCCGTGCTGCCTGTCGCTGCGCTGTCTATATAATATACAATCAGGATATTTTTCTGACTCCTTGTGTTTGTCCTATATATATATTATCGGCTCCCCGGTTCTGTTCGACCGTGTGCTCTCGAAAGTCTAGATCGTTGTGCGTCGTGTGCGGCCCGTCATTGGTGTTTTCCTTGTGTGCATTTTCGGTGATTTCTGAGACATTTGCTCGTGTGGTCGGTCCTGTAGTTTAAGCACGTATGTCCATCTATTGTCCTGCTCTGGCTGGCTGGACTGGCTGGCTGGGCTGGCTGTGTGCCTATCAGATCTCTCTGATTCTTCATCTCTCCCTCCTCTTTCTCTCGTCTCTCTCTCTCTCTCTCTCTTCTCTCTCTCTCTCTCTCTTCTCTCTCCTCTCTCTCCTCTCTTTCTCTCCCTATCCCTATCCCTCTCCTCTCGTTTTCTTCTCTCTTTCTCTCTCTCTTTTCTATCCCGTGCCGTGCGTGCGTGCTGTGCGTGCGTGTATGTGTGGCTCGCGGTGTGTGTCCTTCCGCCCTCTTCTCCGTCTTTCTTTCCTATCTTTTCAGTCTAACATGTTAAGCATTGCGAGTTTGGCATCGAGAGTTCGGTCTGTGTTGCTTAATTTGAATGCGGGCTGTGGACGTCCTCGCTGTCCGTCGGTCCAATTCTCCTTCGACGGTTCACATGGCTCGCTGTCCCTCCCACCGCCCCGTCCGCTGTCCCGCCGTCCGTTCCATCTAACCGTATCCATGGTCGCTTCGGGGGGGGATGTCCTCCCACCGCGCCCGTCCCGGCTGGTCCCGTCCGTCATCTCCATCCCATCCATCCGACGTTATCGCACTGGCTCGCTGTCCCTCTCCCACCGCCCCCGTCTCTCTGTCCGTCCGTCCATCCCATCCATCGGACCGATGCTCATGGCTCGTGTCCTCCCACCGCGCCCATCTCGCCTGTTCCCTCCGGTCTCCTCCTCTCATTATCACGATCAATCGCTCGGCTACCGCACTGGATGCTGTATTTCGTGGCTTCTTCTTCTTCTTCGAGAGAGAGGAGAGAGAATAGAAAAGAAGTAGAGAGAAGAGATGAGAGAGACGATGGAGAGAGAGAGAGAGAGAGAGCTGAGCTAAGAGAAGATAGGGCTAGAGAGAGAGGGTGAGCGGGAGAAGGAGAGAAGGGAGAGAGAGAAGGATGTGAGTGAGACTAACGTTACGCTGATAACATAGAGGAGACGGAGGCGGAATGAGTAGAGAGAGAGGTGAGAGTGTTAGGACTAAGAGATAGATGATAGATAGACGAGGAGGGAGCGAGAGAGAAGTGGAGTGAGCTAGAGTAGTGATAGAGAGAGAGGAGAGAGACAGAGAGGAGAGAGTAGAGAGCTGAGACTAGAGATAGATTAGTAGAGGAGGAGGCGAGCGAGAGAAAGAGGTGGAGTGAGGCTAAGAGGTGGTAGATAGGAGAGGAGAGCGGAAGAGGACGGAGAGGGGAGAGAGGAGAGAGAGGGATGAGAGGAGAGAAGAGAGAGGAGGCGGGAGATGAGAGAGAGAGATAGAATAGATGATAGGATATTAGAGAGCGCGAGTGAGAGTGAGATAGCGATGATAGATAGAGAGAGAGGGAGAGAGAGAGGGGAGAGCGCACGCGATGAGGGGAAAGAGAGAAGCAGGCTGCGTTCAGACGTCAGTTAACCTTTCGTCGTCATCGTCGTCGTCGTCGTCGTCGTCGTCGTCGTCGTCGTCGCTGGTGTTGTCATCGCCGGTGTCGTCGTCGTCGCCGGTGTCGTCGTCGTCGTCGTCGTCTTCGTTGTCGTCGTGGCCATGCCATGCCATGCCATGCCATGCCATGCCATGCCATGTCATACCATACCATACCATACCATACCATACCATACCATACCATACCATACCATACTATACTATAATATACAATAATAGTATACTCAACTATACTATACTGCTTTCGCTTATGGCAAGCTTCGTTGCTAGTTGCTAGTTGCTAGTTGCTAGCTAGTTGCTACGCTTGGCTGCCATATGCTCTCATAGCAAGCTGGGTCGTGGTCGATAACGAAAGTGTGCCATAGTGATTTATCGGTGCGTTAGCTGCGAAAGATCTAGAACTGCTTTCTGACTTCTGCTGATGGATGGATGTACAGACGGGTGGCGTTGGGTGGTGTTTGTTATTTGGCGATTGTAGTGTGTTACGCGATGTAAGAATAGCAGATGAAGTTGTAAACGTTTCGAGATAAGGGTTGTAAATCGGGATAATTAATCTTCCTCTTCATTCTACTCCTCTTGCTATTCCTAGTCGTTCCGCTACTTCTCCTCCTAACGCTCCTCTTTCTCCTCCTAACCCTCGTCTTCCTCCTCCTCTTTTTCTTCCTCCTACTCATTCCCCTCCTCCTCCTCGTCCTCGTCCTCCTTCTCCATCACTAGCGGTTGCCATGCCCAGATTCCACTCTAGATATACTGGCCTCGTGTTGAACTCTTTTCCACACTCACACCAATGCAAGTTTATCTCATTTCACACTCGAACACTGATCAGCATTGACCCGAGCTCTAGAACTATAGCCCTTCGCTCTGGCTATAGTTCTAGGGCTACATTGACCAGAGCTGAAACAGCAGGGGCACTACACGTGACATCTTATAACCTTATGGATGACCTTGTATTACGGATATTATGGGAAGATAAGGTTGTTGTTGTCTGCCATTTAACATTCCCCGCGTTCGAATTAAGAAATCTCGTGCTGCGAGAGTGTAATTATAAGATGATGTTGCTGCCAATTCCGTTTCCTCTATTGCCCTGATTTATTTGTTGTTTTCGTTGCAGGAAACGCCGTGGACCACATTCCGTGTAGGCCTATTCTCAGGAATCGTTCTTGTGCTGTCTATATCTATTGTTTTGTCAGGTGAGTATATGCGTGGGTAAGTGCATGCGCACGTGCGTGCGTGCGTCCGTGCGTAAGTACGTTCGTGCGTTCGTGCGTTCGTGTGTACGTGCGCACTACGTCAGCTTTCAACAGTATTTCTCGGTTGAGTTATCGACAGTACGGCCATTATATTACATAACGAATTTCGCACCGCTCTATTGACACAGAAAAGTAGAAATTGCTATAATGAAGCTCAATTTAACTGCATATTACTGTAATACTGAAAGCTAGTGTCATGTTCTTCTTGACCAGACACGATTGACCAGTATTGTACATGACTGTAGACTGTGGACTGTGGTCCCTTTATATAAATATGACTAGCGGATGCTTGACCAATGCCATGTAACTGTCAGGGTCATAGCTGCTGGGGACAGGGGAGCTTTATTTTCTTTAAAGATAAAATTTATGTCTAACTTAAATTTAAATAACCAAAATAAATATGCTATGTAATGGAAACAAAATCAGCCCAATCATCCTAATCATATCCTACATGCAGTTTATTTCTTAAACCAATAAAAAATGTTTGTTCCCTCATCATTACTCCAGTTACGAAATTGTCTCCTCATGCGCATCCTTCCTCTCCTACGAATCTTGTGATGATGTGCAGTTAATCATGTACAAAAACGCTAAGCTACGTTAAAGCTTGTCCTCGCCTCAGCATGACTGGCAGAATGTCATGCTGCTGGCCTGATTACCACTCGGATAAAATCTTCATGACAACCCCCGCGGGGCGTGTGTTTTCCTCACGCGCTATCGCCGGAGCTTGGTGCGTGCACACACAATAGAGATCGCTCTATGTAACGCGACCAATAGCAGCAGGTCAAGCGAGTCACGTGGATCTTAAACTTGCGGTTGGCATACTGGCGGTACAACGGCACGTACACGCAGATACACGCAGTACACGCGGGTATAATCGCACGTACACGCTGGTACACGGCACGTGCACGAGGTACACGCACGTACACGCGGGCTACACGCTCACGTACAGCCAGTACACGCAACGTACACCACGTACACGCACGTACACGCGGGTACACGCGGATACACGCACGTTACACGGCGGGTACACGCACGTACACCACAGATACACGCACGTACATCGCGGGTACACAGCTACGCCACGCACGTCCACGCGGGTGCACCGCGGATACACGCACGTACACGCAACGTACAAGACGCGGTACACCGCGATACACGCCCGTAACACGCGATAGCACGCAGTACACGCATGTTACAACGCGGGTAGCACGCACGTACACGGCAAGGTACAACGCAGGTACACGGCGGTAGCACGCAGGATACACGCCACGTACAACGCGGGTACCGCACGACACACAGATACACGCACGTACACGCGGGTTACACACACGGTGCACGTCGGTACACGCACAACGTACACGCGGGTACACGGAGATACACGCACGTACGCGCGGGTACAACGCACGTACACGCAGATACAAACGCACGACACACAGATCACGCACGTACAACGGCGGTACACGCAGCCGTGCACGCACGTGCCGCCGGTACACGCACAGAACGCGGGTACAGCGGAGATACACGTCACGTACAACGCGGTACATAACGCACGTGCACCGCACGTGCGCGGCGGGTCCACCTACGTACACGCGGGTACACGGAGATACACGCACGTAACACGCGGTACACGGAGATACAGCACGTACCGCACGTACAGCGCGGGTACCGCACGTACACGTGCAGATACACGACGCTACACACAGATACCACGCAACGTACACGCGGTACACGGAGATACCTCGCCGTGACCACGCACGTACACGGCGGGTAGCACTCACGTAACGAAGATACACGCACGTACACGCGGGTACACGCGATACACGCACGTACACTGCGGGTAGCACGCGACGGTACACGTACGTACACACGCCGTGAGATCACGCACTAACGCGGGTACACGCACGTGGCACGGTTACGTGGTACCCGCGTGTATCGTGCGTGTATCTGCCGTGTACGGCCGCGGTAGCGTGGGTACCCCGCGGCACGTGGCGTGCAGAGCACAGTGCGTGTACCCGCGTGCTACGTCGTGTATCTGTGTGTACGTGCGTGTAGCCCGCGGCGTTGCGTGCACGTGCGTGTAACGCCCGCGTGTACGTGGTGTATCTGTGTGTACGTGCGTGTATCTGGCGTGTACGTGCGTGTACGCCGCGTGTATCGTGCGTGTACCCGCGTGTAACGTGCGTAGTATCTGCGTTTAGCCCGCGTGTACGTTGTGCGTGTACCCGCGTGCACGTGTGTTACGCCGCGTGTAACGTGCGGTGTTATCTGTGTGTACCGTGCGGTACCCGCGATGTACGTGCGTGTATGCCGCGTGTACCCGCGTGGTAGCGTGCGTGTACCTGCGTGTACGTGCGTGTACCCCGCGGTAACGACTGCGTGTACGTGCGTGTATCTGTGTGTACGTGGGGGTACCCGCGTGTACGTGCGTCGTATCCGCGTGTACCCCGCGTGTACGTGCGTGTACCCTGCGTGTACGTGCGTGTACCCGCGTGTACCTGCGTGTACGTCGCGTGTATCCGCGTGTACGTGGCGTGTATCCGCGTGCTACCCGCGTGTAGCGTGCGTGTACGTGCGTGTATCGCGCGTGCACGACCGCGTGTTACGTGGCGTGTCGTGCGTGTACCTGCGTGTACGTCGTGACCGCCGTGTGACGTGCGTGTATCTGTGTGTACGTGCGTGTACCCGCGTGTACGTGCGTGTATCCGCGTGTACGTGCCGTGTACGTGCGTGTATGCCGCGGTACCCCGCGTGTAACGTGCCGTGTACGTGCGTGTACCGTGCGTGTACGTGCGTGTAGCCTGTCGTGTACGTGCGTGTAATCTGTGTGTACGTGCGGGTACCGGTGTACGTGGGTGTAGCCGCGTGTACCGCGCGTGTACGTGGCGAGTGTACCCGCGTGTACGTGCGTGTACGCCGCGTGCGTCCGTGTACCCGCGTGTACTGCGTGTATCTGTGTGTACGTGCGTGATCTGTGTGTACGTTGCGTGTATCTGCGTGTACGTGGCGTGTACGCGGCGTGTACGTGCGGTGTAGCGGTGCGTGTTATCTCCCGTGTACCCGCGTGTACTGCGTGGTACCGCGTGTACGTGGGCGGTGTACCCGAGGTGCAACGGTGCGTGTACGCCGCGTGTACGTGCGTGTATCTGTGTGTACGTGCGTGTATCTGCGTGTACGTCGTGTACCGCAGTGGCCCAACCGCAAGTTAAGATCACGTGACTCGCTTGACCTGCTGCTAATTGGTCGTTACATAGAGCCGGTTGTGCAATATGAGCACAGCGACTCCGCACACGGTGTGAATCTTGGCAACGTGCACGAAACATATCAAACCACACGTGTGTGATATTTCCACACGCAAGAAATCGCTGTGTTTTCACGCCAACGACTGTGTGTCTTGTGCTTTGCGCCCATCAGGCACGCGTGTCCGCTGGCGGCAGCACAAGACACACCGTGTGCGGCAGGCTTAGGGTTTTAGAAGCACATTTTAAAATTCGCGTCCTCAACGGTAAAAAACGCGCGCGTCACATCACTTGGCAACTAGCCGGTATCAATGCGCTGCTGCATAAAGTAGTGCACCGCGTTACCGCGTACTGGCAGAAGTTGTGATTGTCACCAACAGGGCCTTGTTGCTTGAACTTGCTTTCCATTTGAAAGCATGAATGGACGATTGGTTTGCTTATTCCATGGAACAAGAAATCCTGAAATGCAGATCACGCAGGCAGTTTCCTATTTACTAAAGTAAAGGTCCAAAGATGGGAGAAAAATATTGGCAGGCATCATACTCATAATAGGCCACCAGTTCATGAACTTCATGCCCTTGTGTGTGTATATAAAAAAAAACAATGCAAAAAGGTTATACAGTAATTCGGTTGATACAAGCAAAAACATTCATACGGATGAACTTAATCAAGTCGCTAAGCTACTAAATAAACCGGCCAAAATGACAAGAGGGTATGCTAACGCTAGTATGCTGGGAGTTGTTTTGTAGCTCAAGTTGCTACAGTGCAGTTAAGAAGATACTGCGTACAACAGTAAAATTCAAACCTCGCAAACGGCCCTTGCAATTATGCACAGAAAATTAAGTATTTCTTGCATTTTGCAATTGTATAAAACTTTGTATAATATATGTGAACCTAAAATTTTGCGACGCATGTTACGATCCAATTCTGCGAATCTCTGAAAACGCCTCGAAAATTTCTGTAAGTGGAATTGGTTTGGCGCCGATGAAATCTTGCGTTCCCCCGGCCTTCCATATCTGAGCATAACGTCATTTCTTTCACAGTCTGCTCAGCAAACACGCACAGCTGAAAGTACATGCAATTTTAAGGGAAAGTTCAGATACAAAAAATTGTCAGGTAGGGGGTAAAAAATCAGCAATATTATGCGTAGCGGCTTATCAATGAATGACCCCAATATGGAATAAATAAAAATCATATCCTGATATGATTTGATTTTGGCTGATTTGGGATGTATCAGCGATACGTGACCAATTATAAATTCGTCTAAGTCAGAGAAGGGAGTACAGGATAGGTATTGTGATCAATGAAGAAATCTACGTAAGTCCGAGAAGGGAATCGTATCAGGGATATGTAGCAATGAACAAATCTACCCAAGTCAGAGAGGGATCGTATGCAGGGATACATGATCAGTGATAAAAATGTTTAAGTCCATAGAAGGGATGTATGCAGGGATACAATGATCGCATTAAAACAATTTCTTGAAGTCAGAGAAGGGATGTCTATCAGGGATTTTTCTTGAGAACATTAAGAGAAAGGGATGAATAGGGATAATGCTCAATAATCCCTTGCCAATTATTGCTTTTGCAGGATACTGATACAACACCTGATACATCCCTTCCAGAAGAAAGGTATCCCTGACAAAATAGCTGGGATGGCGACGCCAGATTGTGTATCACGCGTCTCTGATTGGTGCGTTGGGTTTACGCCCTCACGAGGCAGGCTTATCCAGAAACCAACGCAGCATCGATGCATGCATGCATGTATGCATGGCACATCCAATAATATATAATTTCAATAGGCTGATAGGCGAGCTGGTAGAGCGTCTGGGCGTTACCTCTAACAGTGCGTAGTTTTGAATCCCATCTGTTTTATTTTTTTATTTTTTTTATTTTTTCTATTTTTTTGAGGCAAAATTGCAGTAGAGATTGCTCCTCAGAATGCAATGCGCCGCCATTGCTTCATGTTACTTGTCCGTTTACTGAATCGCGCTTCAATGGGAAATTTGCGGCAATTTGAGCAGGAATTTCTCATATAATTTCTGTAGTATTGCGTGACCCCCAAGTTGCAAAACATAGTTTCGAAACAAGTTGATCGATTCAGCTACCACAGATCAATATCATGGCGTTGGACGTTTATTTCTTCTCTAGTGCGCGACAAAAGTGAGGACGGTCTGGATTTTGTTGTAAAAAAAAAAAAACAAAAAAGACGTTTCTTACCTTCTCTAAGTCTAACTACTGTGATTGTGCTGCACAATGGCGTGCGGGCTGTATGGTTGGCAGCGCGTGTATTGGACGGTGTTGAATGTAAGTTATATTCAAACATTAAGACTATTGCTTGTTACTGTACTACGTAGGGCTAGTAGTAGTACTGGACAAGTTTGTATATTATTATACCATCATTTTATATTATGAAACGGTCCAAGTGCTGTGGTTTTTGGGATATGGACCTCGACCGCACGTACCAATCAGAGACGCATGATTCATTCAATCTGCGTCGACCATCCCGTATGGTTTAAAAACTCGCCAAGCCGACAACCGCCCGGTGTGTTATCATTGGCACTGATCTCGCGATATGCGTGCTCGCATGTACGATGACGTAGAGATATCAGCTGTGCGAACACGTGCGTAACGTACGTCCTGTCCGTCCTGTCCCTCCACTCTGCCTCTGCATATCCTTCCGTCTTGTCAAAACACCGTTATTTTACACGGGAACCGTCGGGGGCGTTGCTCGACCGTTAAACGTGCGTGAGTAGGTAGTGTGCTAATGCATTATATATATCACGGTGCACCATCTCGCTGTCCGTCATGATGGGATGTGGCGAGTGATGGACGTATTTTCCCATCCTACAGTGCGATGGAGAGGGTTTTTAGCTCAGCTGAGGAGTCGAGATGCAGCTTGTAGAAATCGCAAGATTTCGTCCGTTCCGTCGTGCGTCCGTACAGTTGGCAAAATCTTAAACCGCTGGACGTATCGGTCTTTGATATTCGGACGTGGGGGGGGGCCTTCAGCGAAAAGTAACTCGGAATGTCGAATTTGGGGGTCACGGTCAAGGTCGAGAATGTGTAATGGAGGGGGAATATTTTCCCTTAAACTTAAGGTACCCAGGAGAAATACGGAATTGCCTGCACAAATCTCAACGGCTTGACCTACGCTCTAATTATTCGATGTATAAGTGTGATGGGGAGGAAACGCCATTACAAGCGCGAATTGGCAGGTCACAGGTTTAACGGGCAAGTGGGGAAAGGTCCGATATGCAGCGTTTCCTGAGGACAGTGGGCTAACGACCGAGTGGCAAAACTTTTTTGTTTCCGCGCTGACCTATCAGTTTTAACACTTTATTGAAAGGACCATGAAATCTACTTTCTGCTATGACGTGGCGAAGAGTAAGTGTCTGATAACCTTTTGACCCGTCAAGAGGAGGGTTTAAACATGGATTTGTTGACTGTTAATAAAGGACTGAACGCTTTTTGGCTATTCAGACGCCGCCCATCCACCCGCCCTCCCGCCTCCTTTCCCTTCCGCCCACCCTCCCTATACCACCACCTACGCTCGGCGCTCGACGTCATATCTACTGATAATATGTTAGTATAAGCGAAGTCATGTAAAGTTACACACCTGTATGCTTTATTAGCTGTACGTACCAGTAGGTATTACAAGCCTATGATAAGATTTAGTCTGTATTCAGTAGTATCCTAGATATATGCTCTGAGCGCGAACCGTGGCAGAGGGCGCACTTGATTTCGGTTCTGAGCAGTGCAGTTTATCAGAAAGAATACCTGGCTACCGTACACGTCAGTTGAGCGCTGTCGCGCTGCGGCACTTGTTTTATGTATAAATTCCGGTCATCTGGTATTGGGGTGTTAGAGGTGCATAAATGACCGGGTAAGACGTGTAAGCGGTGCTTTAAATGTATCTCCAATGTCTACCTTTTTAATCTTGAATTTTTTTACTCTTAAATTCTTTATCTTAAATCTGTAAGTCTTTACGTGTGTAACGCTGTCTGTGCAGGGTTAAATGTTTGTATCTTGGGCAGAGGTGATGCAGGTCACAGGTGTGTAGGGGTGGGAGGGGGTGGCTGCTTCATTAATGGACACAGTAGTGTGTTGTCTCTTGTGTGATGGCTGGTCAGAGCCAGAGGGACGGCCGGACGAGGAAAATCATTCAGGCCTGGAAATATATTGCGAATATAGCCCCAAGTCAGGCCACTTATTAAGCGGCGGGGGGGGGGGTCTGAGGTTCTGGGACTCCACACCAGCAAAATTTTTTGGGGTCATCGGATGGGTTGCTAAGGGGAAGTGACGTCACTCCGCCCCCACCTATAATAATATGGCCTGCAGCGCCGTATAGAAATGGCCTGCAGGTCGCAGATTTAATATATATATGTATATATATAGTATATATATATTATATAATAATATAATATATATATAATATATATATATGGTCTGCAGGCCGCAGATTTTTTTTAAATTATTTTTGGGCAGACCACTTAGCAGGCCAGGCCACCGGGAAAACTCCCGGTGCTCCCGATCGCCAGTCCGGCCCTGCCAGAGGGACGGCCACATTCATGCTCGATGTTGCATCATGCATTCATTGCTGAGCCCCCCCCCTCCATCCATCTTCGTTCACTAGCCGACCTTCTTGCTTGCGTGCGTATGCTTCTATAGTAGTTATTTCGCGTTCGCGCAATCACATTTGTTTTTCAACGGCATTTGTTTAATTCGCGGGTTTATTTTCTATGGCGTCGTATGGCAGATACAGAACTGAGTGCTCGCGGGAGTTTCGCGAACGAACTAGTTTTGTTTTGCGATCGGTTTATGGTTTTTACTTTATGTAAATTGCGTCATCCGGGTGAACGGGTGGCTATTAATATTATTAATCTCTCTTCTCTCTCTTTCTCTCTCTCTCCTCATCTCTCTCTCTCTCTCCTCTCTCTCTCTCTTTCCCTCCCTCTCTCTCGTACGGGAGAGGTTTGGTGAGGAGAAGAGACATACGGAGAAAAGTCGGTTGAGGGGAAGACATATGGGAGAGGTTGGTGAGGAGAAGAGACATACGGGAGAGGTTGGTAGGGAGGAGAGACGTACGGGAGAGGTTGGTATAGAGAAGAGACGTACGGGGGAGGTTGGTATAGAGGAGAGACGTACGGGAGAGGTTGGTGGAGAGGAGAGACGTACGGGGGAGGTTGGTGGAGAGGAGAGACGTACGGGAGAGGTTGGTGGAGAGGAGAGACGTACGGGAGAGGTTGGAGAAGGAGAGACGTACGGGGGAGTTGGTGGAAGAGGAGAGACGTACGGGAGAGGTTGGTGGAGAGGAGAGACGTACGGGAGAGGTTGGTGGAGAGGAGAGACGTACGGGAGAGGTTGGTGGAGGGGAGAGACGTACGGGAGAGGTTGGTGGAGGGGAGAGACGTACGGGAGAGGTTGGTGGAGAGGAGAGACGTACGGGAGAGGTTGGTAGAGGAGAGACATCTAGCGGGAGAGTTTTTGGTGGAGGGAGAGACATATGGGAGAAGGTTGGTGGAGAGAGGAGAGACGTACGGGAGGTTGGTTGAGAGAGGAGAGACGTACGGGAGAGTTGGTAGAGAGGAGAATACGAGGAGGGGCGTACGGA
>NW_014577662.1:49712-66194 GCF_000485595.1 Priapulus caudatus | reverse complement strand
CGCCGCGCAATCTGCGAGCGGAAGCGCTGTACGTGAATACCAGCTTGACGTGGCGGATTGACGAACGCCTCGTGTAGCAGCCGGACGCGAGTTTTTAAATACCGTAGGATCCAGCTATTTTTTCAGGTTACAGCAGGCGATGTTCAGGTTTATTTGCTAGGATTGCGCCCACAACCTGACTTGGAAGGGATCCCTTCTGGCGGCAGGGATCACTTTCCCTGATTTCATCCCTGCTATGTTATTTGCCAATACATAGGAGGGATAAACGGGGGAATGTGGCGAGGGATGTTCAGGTCGGTTCCAATCTGGTAAATTAGCTTAGATCGCTCCTGGAATCGGGATACATCAGGGATGTGTTCAGGAGATTGCTATGGAAGGATGTATCCCCAGGATGCTATGGAATGGGATGTGTGATCAGGGACAGTGCGTCTTAAACAGGAGGAATTGCTCCGACCTGGGATGGAGGATAAAAATAGGGAACCCCGCCCACCTTTCCATTTTTTCGGGAGGATAAAATTGAATTCGTGGCGTGTTCGTTTCACCGGTCATAGCGCGCGTGCATATTTGCTGATTTAATTAGACTAATCGCGCGTTCAATAGACTCAAAATTCACAGAGATTTAAGGCTAAGACATGTGTCTATAATGGCATAGAATTTATAGAAATGTAACTCAAATCGTCTTCGCTCCATATGATAGTTAGTAACACGTTCCTACCGCGTCATAGCATAGCGTATTGCGGCGTGAAGTGGGCGGGGTCTGATTTTATCCTTCATCAAGGTCAGAGCATTTCTCTGTTTAGACGCATATTATCAGGATGCTATGGAAGGGATGTATCAGGGATGCTTATGGAAGGGATGTATCAGGGGTGGTTTCCAGAACTATGTAAATTCAGCTTAGACCTTCCTGGAAGGGATACATCAGCGGATGTTTCAGGCATGTACTATGGAAGTGATGTATCAGGAGATGCTATGGAATGGTATTAAAATAATGATAAAATTTGGTATTTTTAAATTGAAATGAAATGTTGGAAGCTACTGTTCCATTTAGGATCACTTTATTTAGTGTCCATTTTTGTTAATGGTATGACATGCCCCAGTGCATTTTGAATTGATTACTTGCAATCAGGGGCTTGTGCAACTAACGGCTCGCGAGGGTTAAGTAGAAAAAACAGTAAGAGCTATTAGAATGTTTGGGCTGACCAGCCTGTTGACGCGAGTGGGGAATGCCCTACCAGATAACAGTATTACTAGTACTTTTTCAGCAACTACTAACCCGAGCCGAACTAAGCCAATAAGTAATATAAAATTTCGGTGTGTGCAAAACATAATAAGAAATTTCCAAAACCTACTTAACAGTCACGCATACCTCAGACAATAAAAAATCGGGTTCTAACCACCATCGCTGCTCTATTCACAAGCTCGATGCAATTCCCCTCACCCAGTGTGTAGCCAATATAGCGGCAATTACGTTTCTGTTTCTACTATTATATCTATATATATATATATACTGAATTCTATGCTGAATTCTGAATCTTCTACAAAGTTAAGGGAATTTACGCAGAAGGAATCTCGGAGCGTCTAAAATCAAAACCCAGATTCCCCCCTGCAAATGGCAAAATTGTGCTCACTGCGTATGCTTAGGCCGTGGCACTTCAGAAACGTACAGGCTGGGAGCGATATTTTTAAGGGTTAGTAGATTTTACAGCTGTCACTAGCCCTGTTGTGCTACGTGAACTTTATAGTTAGTTTCAAAGCCCTGGCAATGTAGTCAATCTTTCTTTAGGAACTTTTCATGATGTTACTCTTGAAATGCGAAAATCAAAAATTAGCAGAACTATTAGTAATATCATATTACTGAGTACTAGTAGGCCTAACTACCGGTACTGGCTACCATTGCATGACAGTAACAGGCCCAAAATATATTTTTTCTTCATATCAAAGCTCCAAGCGGATCTACACACGTTTCTTCTTTCATTCTCTTAATTTTCTGGCCTAATGTCCTTTCTTATGTAACGGTAACGAACACAGGCACTGAAGCGCTTTCAATAAATATAATGCTAATAAATACGAAATCTATTTTACTACAAGATTCTTTTAATGTTTCTTACTCTCTTTCACCTATTATTGCGACAGTTTCTGTAAATTCCGTCCAAATCCTACGTGCAACCCATATACGCTGCCGCGGCGCCATTGCCTCTTCCTGGCTCCACTGTTTGCACGGCTTACACTAATATATATAGTTTATATATATACTTACTATCAATACGATGGTATATATATATTATATACTATATTTATATTTTATTTAGTGTAAGCGTGCAACAGTGCCAGTGTAGCCGCGAGAGCAATATGGCGCCGGCACTCGGCAGCGTCTAATATGGTTGCACGTAGGATTTGGACGGAATTTACAGGAAACTGTCGCAATAATTACTTATTAATATTAATAGGTGAAAGATAGTATAGAAACATTAAGAATTTCAAGTGCCTGTGTAACGAACGAACGTACCCTATCTCAAACGAACGCGTTAAATACCCGTGTTAATCTGAAAACAAATTCAGAATAGCACATTTACTATTTACGTGTGAGGCGTGTTGCTTATGATAATGCTGATACAGCAACTCTAGCCTTAATTTCTGGTACCTGTAACTAGCTACTAGTAGTGTGTTTAAGTCCCTAGGCCTATGGCCATGGGGGATGGCTATGTCAGTATGTGTACAGTGTATAGTGACTATAGTGAGTAGTGTGTAGCTCGCTATCACTGTAGTCTGTATCAGTATCAGTATTACAGTAAGGACTATTAAATTCTAGAAAGACATTAATTAAATTATTTATAAACACAACATCTCTTACACATGCTGGCGTTCTTTTAAAGGCCTGCCGCCACACGGTGTGTCTTGTGCTAGCGCATCGGACACGCGTGCGTGATTGGGCGGCCAGCACAAGACACACCGTGTGGCTGCGGTGCAAACACAGCGATTTCTTGTCGTGTGGCAAATATCCCACGTGTTTGATTTTTTTCTGCAGTCGTGTGCCAGATTCCACACGTGTGCGGAGTCGCTTGCTCATATTTGCACAGCCGGCTGTATGTAACGACAATAGCAGCACGGTCAGCGAGTCACGTGAATCTTAACTTGCGGTTGCCACTTTGGGTACACGCACGTACACGCAGATTCACGCACGTAGCACGCGGGTTATACTGCACGTACACGCTGGTTACACGCACGTGCACGCGGCGTACCACCGGCAGCGTACACGCGGGTTACACGCACGTACACGCGAGGTACACGCACGTTATCACGCACGCTACACGCACGTACACGCCTGGGTACACCGCGGATACACGCACGTACACGCGGGTACACGCACGTAACAACAGTACACGCACGTACACGGGGTACACGCATGGCTACACGCACGTTACACGCCACGTACACGCTGGAGTGCACTGCGGGATACCACTGCACCGTTACACGCACGTACACAGCGGGTTCACACCGCGCTGATACGACGCCCCGTTACACGGCGGGATACATCGCAGTACACGCATGTTACACGCGGGGTACACGCACGTACACGCAGGGTACACGCACGTACACGCTGGGTACCACCGCGGATACACGCACGTTACACGCGGGTCCACGTACACACAGATACACGCACGTACACGGCGGTGTTACACACACTGTGCACGCGGGTACAACGCCAAACGTACACGCGGGTACAACGGAGATACACGATCGCGTGACACGGCGGCGTAGCACGCAACGTACACGCCAGATTACACCGGCACAGTACACACAGATACACGCACGTACACGCGGTGTACACGCACGTGCACGCACGGTGCCGCGCGGTACACGCAAGCCTACACGCTGGTACACGGAGATACACGCACGTACCACGCGGTGTACACGCACGTGCAACTGCACGTGCCGCGGGTCACGCACGTACACGCGGGTACACGGAGATACACGCACGTACACGGCGGGGTACACGGAAGATACACGCACGTATCACCACGATCACGCGGTGTAACACCGCACCGTACACGCAGATACACGCACGTACACATCAGTATGGTTACACGGCACTACACCGCTGGTACACGGAGATACACGCGATCGGTACACTGCGTACACGCGGGTTACATCTCCCGTACACGAATGCATACACGCCATGATTAGGCTTGTCTGCGTATCACGCGTGGAGTACACTGCGGTATTACACGCACGGTATCACCGCTGGGTACCACGCACGTACACTTTACGTACCACACAGTATACGACGCACTACACTGCGGAAGCGGTACATTCGCACGTGCACCGTAGCGTGTACGCGTGCGCGCATAGGTACGTGCGTGTATCTCCGTGTAACCCGCGTGTACGTGCGTGTACGCGCACGTGGTAGCGTGCACGTGCGTGTACCCGTCGTGTTACGTGCGTTGATCTGGTGTGTAGCGTTGCGTGTACCGCTCTGGCCGTGCGTGCACGTGCGTTTAACCCTGCGCGTGTACGTGCGTGTTATCTGTGTTGTACTGTTGCTGTTATTCTGCGTGTACTTTTGCGTGCTCCGCTATTTGCGTTGTACTGTGGTTGCGTTACCCCGCGTTGTACGTTGGTGTATCTCGTGTACCCTGCGGGTACGTTGTGGCCTGTGTGTACCGCGTGCACGTGTGTGTGTACCCGCGTGTACGTGCGTGTATCTGTGTGTACGTGGCGGTGTACCCGCTGCCAGCCTGTACGTGGTGTGTTATCCGCGTGTACCGCGTGTACTGTGCGTGTTACGGCTGCGTGTACGTGCGTGTACCGCTGTCGTGTACCCTGCGTAGTACCGTGGCGCCGCTTACTGGTCGTTGTTACGGTGCGGGTACCCGGCGTGTTGTATCTGGGCGTGTATCGCGTTACCCGCGTGTTACGTGCGTGTACCTGCGTTACCCGCGTGTAACCTGCGTGTACGTTTGCGAATGTTCATCCGCGTGTACGTGCGTGTATGCCGCGTGTTGTACCCGCGTGTCACGGTGCGGTGTACGTGCGTGTATCGCAGTTGCACCCGCGTGTACGTGCGTGTACGTGCGTGTACCTTGCGTGTACGTTTGCGTGACCGCGTTGTATGCGGTGCGTGTATGTGTGTACGTGGGTGTGACCCGCGTTGTACGTGTTCGTGTAGATCTGCCTGTGCACGTGCGTGTACTGCTGTGTATCCGCGCTGTACTCGCGTGTACGTGTGACGTCGTGTAAGCGCTTGCTGTGATACGTGCGTGTACGTGCGTGTACCTGCGTGTAAAAACGTTGCGTGATTTCGTGTCGTGTGTGCGGACCCTGCCGCGTCAATTGTAAAAAACGTGTGGTGTAATCCGCGTGTACCCGGCGTGTAAACGTGCGTGTACCTGCGGTCGTAACGTGCGTGTCAAACCCGCGTGCATCGTCGTCAAAGTACCGCGTGTACGTGCGTGTAATTCTGTGTGGTCCGTGCGTGACATCTGATGTTGTTCCCGTCGGTTGTCAAATCTTGTGTGAGTGGGTTCCTGTGTGCTCGAGTTCGCTAACCCGCGTGTAACGTGCGTGTACCGTGCGTGTCTCTTCCCGTGTAACCGCGGTGTACGTGCGGTGTACCCGCGTGTCACAGCTGCGTGTACCCGCGCATGTGCACGTGCGTGTTACCAGCGGTACAACGTGCGTGCAGTGGGTCTCTGGGGTGGGGAGAGGTTGGTGGAGAGGAGAGACATACGGGAGAGGTTGGGTGCCAGTAAAACTACCGAGGTTCGTGTATTAATAGATCTCCATCACAGATGATCAGATCGCGCACTAAATATAAAACGTTTAAAAACTACTTTTCATCTTTGTTTCGGCTCGGCTTTTTTTCACGCATCTGCGTGTCAGCGCGTCCGTTTTTTTCCGCGCATCCGTTGACACCTCGTGTTAGCGGCGGTCGGT
The DNA here is from genome assembly GCF_000485595.1 of Priapulus caudatus. NCBI lineage: Eukaryota > Metazoa > Priapulida > Priapulimorpha > Priapulimorphida > Priapulidae > Priapulus > Priapulus caudatus. Next base: position 60,260 of record NW_014577662.1, on the reverse strand, counting down.
GATCAGTCACGGCCGTGTGAAATCGGCATGGTAATAACATCCCTGGAACGCGGCGACCCCCCTCACCGCTTTGCTAGAGCGATATGTATATGTATATATATATATATATACAAAAATACATCGGGGCAGGTCAAGTAGATTTCTCCTCGGACGCAGCAGACCTTGCAATTAGGATGGCGAGCAAATATAAACCGCAAGTACGTATCCCGCTCTCTCTCTCTTTATATATATATATATATATATATATATATATATATACTTGCTGCTTATTCGCCATCCTAATTGCGAGGTCTGCTGCGTCCGAGGAGAAATCTACTTGACCTGCCCCGATGTATTTTTGTATTTCGTAACCTAGAGGAGATGAGAACTCGCGCCAATGTTCAGCGTACATGGGGCTTCAGTCGATAGAGATGCAGGCATGCAGGCACACACGCGTAGCGGGGGAGCCGTGTTTACATGCGCGGCGGCGTGCCGTCACGATTTTCAAGGCCGATCGGCTGACTGTGTGTTATATGGTAGAGCGAGCGCGCGCGCGTGCACGCACGTGGCGGATGGGACTTCGGCACATCGATAGGGAGGGATTCGGAAACTCCGCATCAAGATGTTTTTTTAGCGGCGCTCCCTCTCGTTGTTGACGATTTGATTTGTGTGTGCGATGGCGAGGGGGAGGGGGAGAAAATGGCGTTCGGAAGCTTTTTAGTGACCAAGTCAAGTGAGTTTGGATGGAACGGTCCGCCTGCATGCAGTTCAGAAGCGCGGGGATGAGTTGGGGGAGCGCTGGGAACGGTCCAGAGAGGATCAGTAGACGACCGATGAATCGAGAAATATATAAGGATATCGAGATATAGAACTAATGTGCCGCGAAAGGAATTTCTAGAAGATCATATACAATGCGGCTTTTCATTCAGAATATCTTCAATCGGCTTACGATGAATTATTGCGGTGTAGCGCGTCAAACGGGCGTTTGAGCGACGAATTCACGTTTATCTCTCAATGCAGGAGTTTTTCTCGATGCATGATGAATGAATCGGTCCGGCTGTGCTGGTTATATGTGCGAGAATACGAAATAAATCCATGCGTCGCGTGACGAAGTTTCGCGCTGTAATTCTCTCTCTCTCTCTCTCTCTCTCTCTCTCTCTCTCTCTCCCCTCGCTCCCTCCCTGCCCTCCCTCCCTTCCTCCCCTCTCTCTCTCTCTCTTCTCTCTCTCTCATCTCTCTCGCGTCCTCTTCTCCTCTCTCTCTCTCTCTCGCGCTCTCTTCTTCTCTCTCTCTCTCTCTCCTCTCTGTCTCTTCCTCTCCTCGCCGCGCCTGCCGCCTCTCTCTCTCGATCTCTCTTCTCTCTCCTTCCTCGTCCTCTCTCTCTCGTCGTTCTCTCCTCCTCTCGTCTCTCGTCCTCCTCTCTCCTCCCTCTCTCGCTCATTATCTCTCCTTCTTTCCTCTCTCTCTCCCTCTCTCTTCTCTCCCTCTCCTCCATCGTTTCTCTCTCTGCCTCCTCTCGTCCCGTCTCTCTCTCTCTCTCTTCGGCTTTCCTCTCTCTCGCCTCTCTCTCTCTTGCTCGTTCATCGTCTCTCCCAATGAGTCGTGTCTCGCTTTTCTCTCTCTCTCTCTCGTTTCTACCTCGTCTGCCTTCTCTCCTCGTCTCGCTCTCCGCGTCGCTCGTCATTAGCGCTCCGCGTCCTCCACGCGCTCACGCGCTCATCTCTCCTCCTCCTTTCTCCGCTCTCTCCTCCCCCTCCTCTCCTCTCTCTTCGTTCTCGCTTCTCTTCTCTCTCTCTACGTCTCTCTCTCTCTCTCTACTCTCTTGTCTCTCTCTCTGCTCTCTCTGCTCTCTCTCTTCTCTTCTACTCTCGGCCTCTTTCTCTCTCTCTCTCTCTTCCGCGTAAACGAGCGTTCTGTGTACAATGGCGTTTGATTGCGCGGTCACTTTAATCGTACACTCGACGTTTGAATGTACTTCAAAACTTTGTTTCGGTCATAACGAGTGCAGTTAATGCGTGTTGGTGTGTGCGTACGTACGTGCGTGCGTGCGTGCGTGTTCTTTCAATCCGTCCAACTCGTGGTGAATTCAGAATGGCAGCGGTATGGCCACGAGTGAAGTCTCCTTCTACAGCGTTGCCCCCCCCCCCTATTCTTCCCATCGGTCGCCCCCAACTTCCACACACTTTAGAGTAGGGGGTGAGGGGCGGGTTGAATTAACGCGGGGACCACAAAGGGGACAACTGTACGTGTAGTGCCAATCAAGTCGAGGTTGTGTTTCGCGCGATATTTTTGGGGGTAATTTTCGCGCGTAATTTCGCGTAGTGGCGGCACTTATACACGACGTCCGTCATGACGCGAGCAGCTAATGCCAGGGGCTGGGGGTTGATAGGGATATATATATATATAGATATGATATATAGATATAGAAATATAATATATAGATATGAGGCAGCAAATGACAAGGGGCGGTGAGTACAGGCCATGTTGTGATCATTTGTATAACTGCATCCTTCCGTCACGGTGCGGTGTAAACTCTAGTTTAGGAAAACACGCGCGAGTGTGTTTTTGTTTGTGTTTGTGCGTGCGTGCGTGCGTTCGTGCGTGCGTGCGTGCGTGCCTGTAAGTACGTGTGCGTGTGAGGCAAGGGGGGGGGGGAGATGCGGAGGTCTACCTCAGGCGAGAATATCAAAAGCGTTTGTGCTCATGGTAAATGTTACAACAGCAACTTTGCGTGTTATGTTGCCCGCGGGAGGCAGAACATAGATGTCTATAGCTAAACCATGACACACGCGCGTTTGCGGGAAAGCAGAAGGTAGAGAGGTGTAGCTGATAATGTTAATAGGGAATGTACACAACGTTGCGTGTTCGCGAGAAGGCAGAATGTAGAGAATTCTAGCTAAAGCATAACATACGCGTGTTTGCGGAGGGGGGGGCAGAAGGTAGAGAGAGGTATAGCTGATATAGGTAATGTGTAAAAACTGCAACGTTTCCTGCTTGCGAGAAGGCAGAATATACGGACTATAGGACAGTCTAGCGTCTGACATGACACACGCGTGTTTGCGGAAAGACGGGCGACATTTAGAAGACATTTTATCTGACGCGTAACCTTTCAAAACCGTCAGCGTTTTGTCACGCTGTGTGCGGATGGTGTGCGGATAAACACACGTCTGCCTGCCTGTCTACCTACCTACCTAATCAGTAAGATGTGTCGAAAAACTCGCTGTGTTGCGAGCGGAAGGCGGCGGTGAACTTTCTCCGTTCTTCTTGAACGCGGGGACGACATTTCGAAATTTTGCCTCGTTGAGTCGGAGGATGTGTGGAGAGGAAATCCAATCTGCGGGGAGGAATTGAAGCGATCGGGGGACAAAAAAGCTCCGATCGTCGCGAGTGTGATTAATTGCCGCGCTGAAGTAGAAGCCGCTGTATTTCATCCGGCCCTGATATTATGTCACACGAGGCCATGGCCATCGTCGTCATCGCCGTCGTCGTTATCGTCATCGTTGTCATCGCTGTGGTCGTCATCGTTGTCATTGCTGTCGTCGTCATCGTCGTCATCGTTGTTGTCGTCGTCGTCGTTGAGCATGGGTTATTCTAGCATAGTAATGGTTTTCGATCCTGTGTGTACGGATGTACCGCAGGTTAAATACTAACACGCTCCCTTGACGTCGCTATTTGTGCTGTAGTACCATGTCCATCGAGTTGTTTTATCAATTGCGAGAGAAAGAGAGAAAGAAAGAGAACACGTGAGCGAGTGGCGGAGAAAGACAATGAGAGCGGGAGAGAGAGAGAGAAAGTGATTGAGAGAGCAAGCGAGTGGAAGAGGGAGAAAGGCAGTGAGAGAGAGAAAGGGAGAGTGAGCGTGAGAAAACTACAAAACGAGACAGCGAGAGAAAGTGCGTTTGTCTGGCGTTGCGTTACGGAGATCATTTGCCGTTGATCACGAGACCAATTACGTGGCGGAAATACAAGTAGTATAGGGGATATGTTGTAAGGTGATGCGTGTGATCATTATAAATGTGCAGGAGTTTGAACGAGAGGTGTCAAGACACGAGCATGTACAAACACATACACAAAGCACTACCCGCCGAACGACCCCACGATACACGCCGATTTACAGCGATATATAGAAAGCACGAATAGAAGCCAGGATACAGGTGCAAGGATATCTCAGGATATATACAAATATACACGCAAAGATATATTAAAAATATACAAAGGATCAATAAAGGATACACAAGGATATAGTAGGATATAAATAAAGATCGATTCAAGGCATCAACAAAGGATGCACAATTGCGGATATATTAAAGTGATTACGTCACCAAAAATAGTAAAGGTAAAAAAATGATATCCACTTTTTCACAAAATGAAAGTGATTCTGTTCACTTTTTATGGTTAAATTGCTGCATTATTCTTCCTATTTGGCTAATTATTCTGTTCGATGTGAACAAACACTTGTGACTCATACATAGCCTATAGCAAGCATTTAATATCTTGATCAATATATCAAATCACCCAGATTTTATGGATATATTTGGATTTTAACTAGTTGAAAAACAGTCTTATCAGGTAAGAATTTGAGGATTAGTGCCACATTTAGTGCCGTTAGTACTTACTTTTCATGTAAAAAAATTGCAACAAACATTTTACAAATATACACCATAGAAAATTTGTGATGTAGTCAATTTAAGGATATATATATATACAAAAGATGTGAACAAAGACGTAAACAAAGAATGACGTGATACTCCAATAAAAGTTGGCGCCTATAGACATCCATAGGTTGAACGGCAGTTCGTGGACTCAAGTCAACACACAGACCTACCAAGTCTCACGCATTTCGCGGGAGACTCACGCATCTGGACCCATTCTCCCGCACTCCCGCATGCCCTAGGCATTCTCACGCATTCACGCAAAAGAAAAAAAACTGTATGTAACAACTTCAGAATTAAAGTTTTTATGCCTTAAATTTAATTTTTTCTTTTTTTCTTTGAAGGCTGACAGAATATATTTATTGCAAATACATTAAGCCAAATATTCAGAAACTGGTCGTGTTTGAAAATATTCTGAACCCCCAGCATTATACTCCCAGAATGACCCATTCTCCAGCAAAATCTAACTGAACCTCCAGCAAGCTGGTTGAACACTCTTGGCAGGTCTGAAGATAGCTCGCACGCACCAGCGCTACTTCCCTGCATAGCTAAGTTCGTTATGTACAAGCCGATTTAACTGGGATTTAATTGTGTTTATCGCTAACTTAATAGCTCGGGGGCGTCGCCTGATTAGCTGGTTGAAGACGCGTAGGTGTACTGGCAGTGGATCTATGTTCTGTAGATACAGTGCAGGCCTCCTCCTTCACACACGCGGGTAGTGGCAGTGGATCTATGTCCTGTAGAGACGGTCCAGGCCTCCTCCTTCACACACGCGGGTAGTTGCAGTGGATCTATGTCCTGTAGAGACGGTCCAGGCCTCCTCCTTCACACACGCTGGTAGTGACAGTGAGTCTGCGTCCCTTGGAGACGGTCAAGCCCTTCCCCTCCCCTTTCCGTGCGAGTAGTGGCATTGAATCTGCGTCCCTTAGAGACGTCCCTCCAGGCCTCCTCCTTCAAATATTTAATCCGATTTCAACCAAGGTTTGACGCGAGTCAGAAAATCAAAATAAAAGCCGGTTATGCTAAGAATCGATGAAACTTGCATGCTCCTGTCCCCGCTAACCACTGATGGGAGGGATGGTGTGAAGCCCTTCCCTGGCAATGACGACGTTGTTATAATGAGCAGAGGGGGAGACGAAACAACACGACTAACCCCATTATAGTTAAGCGCCTGCACTCTAGTCTAAGCGTCTGCGTCTTATGCGTAATTAAATAGGTAAACAAACTTTGCATGTTATCGTTAAATGAGTAATTAAGGACAGCATCCTATAGTTTAATGGGTAAATCAAAGATGGCATCTTATCGATAATTAAATGGGGTAAACAAAGTGCATCGTATCGTTAAATACCTAAACAAAATCTGCCTTTATTAATTAAATGTTTAATTAATGTCAGCAGTGAGGGTGCTACGGTGTTCCGATCTTCGAAAAGAGAAGAGTATCTTCAATTAAACGGGAACATACATACTGAATGTAATTAATGTGCACTTGACAAAAATTAATAAAGAAGAACGTAGAAAACATAAATGAAAACGCAATTAACATGTACGCGTCTCAAGAATCGGATGCCGCCGGCTCGACACATACGCCTGTATCGAATTAAAGCCAGGATTTCGAAGATAATTCCAGTCTCGTGTTTTCCCCACGTTTACGATACTTACCGTTACTGCTTGAGTAACAGCGACTGTCTAGTGTAACGCTAACATGTCTTAGAACCTTCGTACTTGGCTGTATTCACCAAATCATGCACGATTCTAATTTTGATTACTCGTTTTTATTTTCGCTGCCATTTCTTGCGAATCTCGTACTATACTTCTCGTATTTACATATCTCGTACTATACATCTCGTACTTACATATCTCATACTATACATCTCGTATTTACATATCTCGTACTATACATCTCGTACTTACATATCTCGCACTATCGCGATATTGGCGAATTTAAAAATAGGAACGGAGTACACTACACAGAATCAAATGCCCTTTTATTTGAATTAGGTGCACTATGGGTGCACTTGGTTTGAATGCGCCATTTGCTAATTAATTGTTGCTATATAATCAAATATGCCATGGTGGTACGGCATGTTCGATTCCAATTTTCTATGCTATAACAGCATAAATTCTTAGTGTTTTTCAAATCGGTGTAATCAGTAATATATCTGCTATTAGGCAAGACTATATTTTGCTATTTTTCTTTCAGATTGTGCGTTATTGAACAATTAATTTCGAAATAAATCCTTTAAAAGGGAATATACTGAATGCAATCAATGTGTAATTGACAAAAATTAACAAAGAAATGTAATTACGAAAATAAAAACGAAATTTTAATTGCGTATTCATTTATGTAATTATGAAATCACAAATGAAAACGAAATTAACGTGTGCGCATCCCGAGAACCGGGCGTCGCCTCCGCGATGGCGCACAACGTCGGCGCCCATCTCAAATTTAAACCGTCGCCGCATTTTCATCAGTATTACGTGAGACATTATTTTTCGCTATATTTTTTTCAGATTGCGCGTTTTTGAGCAATAATTTCGAAATAAATCCTTTCAACCATCAACGCACAACGTCGGTGCCCATCTCAAATTTAAACCGTCGACTACGTTTCTCGTCCCGCAGCCTTATTCGTCGAGGTGCCGACCGACTGGCGGCCGGCGCTGCGGATGTACCGAGGAGCGTTCCTCGTCGTCCTCTTCTGCTTCCTGCTCAGCGTGAACACGTACGGCTGGAGGTCGTCCGGGGTCAACCACGTGCTGATCTTCGAGCTCGACCCGCGCGACAACCTCGACCACCAGCAGCTGTCCGAGGTGAGAGAGCGACTTCACGTTGTCGCGAGTGTTATCACATGCTGTCACCATGCTGTCACACGCACGACGTCAGACCGCAACGCGTGTTGTCACGCGCAGGTCCATGTCACACATGTTGTCAAGTACGACGTCACACGGTCACGTGTGTTGTCTTGCCGTCTTGCATGCCATCACATACGTAGTCACGCTGTCGTGTGTGATGCCACGCATGTTGTCATGTGGCAACGTGCATTGTCACGCTGTCACACACGTCACATTATCTCATGTGATGACACCACAAATATCCACACACATCACCCTCATTAACTCGCATACATGCACACTCATACACATGCACACTCGCAGGCACGCACACTCACAGCCACGCACACTCGCATATGCACACGCGCACTCTAACCTAGACGCGCATGCACGCACGCGCATCGCATACCGTCTGACATCTCGCGCTTTCTTCGTCTGCCTGCAGGTGGCGTCATTCCTGATGATGGTCTGGTGTCTGAGCGGCCTCAGCTACATGTACGGCGATATCATCATGATCAAGAGTCTAGTACAGCCGCTGGTGCTAATCCTCTTCATGATCACATTCCTACTGAATCCATTCAAGTGCTTCTACCATAGTGCCAGGTTCTGGCTGCTCAAAGTTATTGTGAGTAGTCCGCTAGTTGTTGTAGTAACACTAATATCTGCTTCGTGACTTCTCTTTCGTCTTTTTCCTCCTTTTTAATCTTTAGTTTTAAGTGTTTTTTTTTATATTGGTGGTTTAGTTTTGAATCTGAGGTTTTTTCCTGTATTTGGTGTAATCGTTTTCGGAGAATTATTTCTTCTATTGCCTTAATTTTGAAGTTTTAGGTTTAGGTTGAGGTTTAGGTTTTAATCCTGGGAAGCGTTCCATACTGGGCGTGATTGTATGGCAGCGTTGCGTGTGGGTAGTGTAAGTAGGTGGAACATTTAAACAGAATGCGATTCTTTGCAGAAACCTGGATTTTTAGAGCCCAGCGTGAGCGGATCCTGCGATGTTCGCACCTGCGGCTGTTAAATGCCGTCCCATTTTTCTATCGCTGCTTTTTCCTCGCAACTCGCCGCCTAGTAACCGTATAGTGAATGCATCGCTGAATTAAACCGGCATATTTCTATCATTTCGTATTTTTCGCAGACGACGCTCGCGCGTTAGGACGCGATCGCTTGCTAGACGAACCTGCTGCTGTTGTGTTTTTCGCTTTGTCGCTGCGGCTGCAAATGAACTGAAGTGAAATCGAAACCTCACGAAAAGCTCGTTATAGGCGTCGCGTCGCGCCTCGCGTGGGAACTTGCCTCGCCGCCGAAACGTTAAATGCGAAAAACGACGCGAGGCGTCGGATTTCGGGAGCGTCGCGCTTTTCTGGCATCGATCGTGACGGCGGCGGCGGTGGCCGCTGGTGATGTAACGCGTGTACAGTCGATTACATTCGTCCTACTCTGCCATTCTGTCTCGCGTGTGTGGTGTGTCTCACGTACGTGTTGACACGTCTCGCGTGTGTATTAACGCATCTCGCGCTACCTCATGCGTACATTAACGTGTCTCGTGCTGTCTCACGCATGTATTAACGCATCTCGTGCTGTCTCACGCATGTATTAACGCATGTCGACAGTCGCGGATCATCACGATGCCGTTCCACCACATCTCTATTAATGTCTGTATTAACGTATCTCGCGTGTGTGTGTTAATGTGTCTCGCTCGTGTCTCGACAGTGGCGGATCGTGCCGACGCCGTTCCACCACGTCTGTATTAACGTGTCTCGCGTGTGTGTTAATGTGTCTCATGCGTGTCTCGCCCACGTCTTAACAGTGGCGGATCGTGACGACGCCGTTCCACCACGTCTGTATTAACGTGTCTCGCGTGTGTGTTAATGTGTCTCATGCGTGTCTCGCTCATGTCTCAACAGTGGCGGATCGTGACGGCGCCGTTCCACCACGTCGGCTTTGCGGACTTCTGGCTCGCCGACCAGCTAAACAGCCTAACAGCAGTTATCATCGACATGCAGTACTTCGTCTGCTTTTATGCATTCAGCTTCGACTGGAGCTCGTTCACCGGTGAGGAGGAGGTTGCAGGGGTGTGGGGATGATGACGAGGAGGTTGGTGTGGGTGGGTGGGAAAGGGGTATGGGTGGGTTGTGAGGGGGTTCGGGTGGGTGATGAGGGAGTTTGGGTGGGTTGTGACGGGTTTGGGTGGGTGATGGTGAGGAGGAGGAGGAGGGTGGGTGGGGTAGTGAGGAGGAGGTATGGAGTTGTGGCCGACCAGCTAAACAGCCTAACAGCGGTTATCATCGACATGCAGTACTTCGTCTGCTTCTATGCATTCCGCTTCAACTGGAGCTCGTTCACCGGTGAGGAAGAGGTCGCAGGGGTGTGGGGTGGGTGGTAGTATTTAGCATTTGTGTGTATATGGGTGTGTCTGGTAAGTCTTGTGTGTGCGGAACATGGCTATGGTTATTCTCTATGTTGATACAATAAGAACCTAAAGGTGTTCTCTTTGCTATGCACAGCAATATAGTGCACTTGCTATAACGACTATAAAAATGTTTAAATAGCACACAAGCTGACATCGTAAACTATAGATAAAGTAAGAGTCAAGCGTATCTTAAATTATGAAGAAGTCTTGGTTTCTCTGATATTACCGCACACAAAACGTATGGTTACGTCGCGACGCGTTATTCTTAAATTACGAAGTCTTTTTTCATTAATTCCATCGACGCCCTACATGTGGCGCCACGTGTACCCACCCGTATAGACTGCGCCTAACGTCTTTCGTCTCTTCCCCCGCCGCAGCGTCGGGCAGCACCGAGTTCAAGTCGGACGTGTGCATGTCGAACATCTACGGCCTGCGACCGCTCATCTCGTGCCTGCCCGCCTGGTGGCGCTTCGTGCAGTGCCTGCGCCGCTACCGTGACACGCGACTAGCATTCCCTCATCTCGCCAACGCCGGCAAATACTCGACGACCTTCTTCGTCGTCCTGTTTTCTTCGCTACACAAGTGGCAAAAAGGTGAGGAAGGCAGAGGGGGAAGAGAGGGGGAGAGAGAGAGCTAGAGAAAGAGAGAGAGGGGGGGAGCGAGAGAGAGAAAGAGAGAAAG
>NW_014577662.1:46322-48103 GCF_000485595.1 Priapulus caudatus | reverse complement strand
CTATATCTCTCTCTTTCGTCACTATATCTCTCTCTTTCGTCACTATATCTCCCTCTTTCGTCACTATCTCTCTCTCTTTCGTCACTATATCTCTCTCAATATCTCTCTTTCTTCCTTTCCCTCCCTCCGTTACTCTCAGAGTGTCTGATCTTGTGACTGTTTGTGTGCTTGCAGTCGTATTACTACTTTGCTGTGATAGAGGATCTGATCTTGCGACTGTCATGGACAACGAATCTAGTCAACTGGCAGCTCGTGGATGAGGATGTTCTCATGACGCTGCTAGCGCTGTTAGAAGTCAGCAGGTAAGGTGGACGTACGCGTACAGATTGGGTGAACTTGTGCAACCTAGCAACAGTATCCATGGTGAGTATGGTCATTCACCACCGCTATACTCACAGGCAGTCATTTATATCTTTTTTTGCATGCGTTTAATAACGTATAATAGAGATTTTAGATAATGAGTAGAGACTGCTATATATCTGTATATAGTAAAGCAGAAGTGATTCAATTAGGACGTTTACTGAACTATTCAACTATTATCATAACAAGAATTTAATTTGGAAGTTATTTCGTTCTTTCGTTTACATTTTTAAATGATGTACGAGGATAGACTGCTATAGTAAAGCAGAAGAATTTCATTTGAACATTCACTGAATTATTCAGTGATTATCCTAATAAGCATTTCTCATTGAACTTAATTTTTTAATTCTTTCGTCCAAGATTTTAAATGATGTACAAATATTGCGTCTGCTACGGTAAAGCAGGATAAGTTCCCTTAGCACGTTCTCTGAACAACCTGCCACCTTCCTCCCCCTCCCTTCGCAGGCGGTTTATATGGAACTTCTTTCGGCTGGAGAACGAGCATCTGAACAACTGCGGTCAGTTCCGCGCCGTTCGCGACATCTCGGTGGCGCCACTGTCGACGAACGACCTCTACATGATCCTGCACATGATGGACGAACCGGACGGCGTCGTGCACCGCCGCAAGAACCGCCTCAAAAACAAGTGAGCGTCCGATTCCGCCACGTGATTTATTGTTTTTATTTTTTTATTTTTTCGAAATAATTTTTTTACAAAGGCTGGTGACAGCGTAAACGTGTCCCATTGCACATGTGACTAAGATGTGTTGCCTGTCTGTGTAGTATCGTTTTTATTTTGACCTGATTGTTCCCCAGAGTTCTGGTGAGGAAACGGAGTGAATGTGAAGCGCATGCCATGGTGGGGATGCTGCAATAGATAATGATGATGATGATGTGGATAATAATGAGGATGATAATGATGATGATGATGATGTGGATGATAATGATGATGATAATGATGATGATGATGATGAGTGGTCGAAATTTTTGCAGATGCCCACTACGTGCAGTAGGGAGAAGAGCAGTGGTCACGTTTGGGTTCTGGCACACGACAGACGTGGTTCTGTTTGTGCAACAGTTATTCTTCTATGACCTATGTGAATTTATCGTAGCTGTGTGTCGCGTGTCAGTTTTGGTGTGGAGAGATGTCGTAGCGTGTGATGTGGTAGCTCTCTTTGTCTTGTTGGGGATCAGAGAGAGAGAGAGTGGCAGAAGAGAAGAGGGATAGTAAGTACGTGTATAAGAGAGCGGGTGTACTCACTCTCTAGACTGAGAAAGAGAAGAAGAGAAAGACAGAGACAGAGATAGAGAGAGAGAGAGAGAGAGAGAGAGAGAGAGAGAGAGAGCGAGAGCGTGAGAGAGAGAGAGAGAGAGAGAGAGAGAGAGAGAGAGAGAGAGAGAGAGAGAGAGAGAGAGAGAGAG
>NW_014577662.1:42661-46312 GCF_000485595.1 Priapulus caudatus | reverse complement strand
AGAGCGAGCGCGCGAGAGAGAGAGAGCGAGAGAGAGGGAGAGAGAGAGAGAGAGAGCGAGAGCGAGCGCGCGAGAGAGAGAGAGAGAGAGAGAGAGAGAGAGAGAGAGAGAGAGAGAGAGAGAGAGAGAGAGAGAGAGAGAGAGAGAGAGAGAGAGAGAGAGAGGAGAGAGAGATTATGGAAAGGGTGATCAATGATAGTGTTTATATTAGGCCGATCTTATCACAGACTCAGTGAGCTATATGAATAATTCCATTTTGCGCTGTGATCTAGGCAAGGACAGTATACCGACCTATATCTAGCAGCAATTGCATGGGTAGCAACCATGCGAAACCCCTTATTAGCCCCACCACTATATCAGAGGTGGAGTAGTATTTCTTAAAATCTCCTAACATTTCGTAATCACCTCCTAATTGATTTTTAAGAGGTGGGCGGCTTGTTTTGATCTTAATTAAATAGAGGCAGGTTCTTAAGATATCATAATAGTCTCGAGGGTTTTACCCTATCATTATGGGTGAAGCCATGGCAATGCTGTTCCTGTGTGATTAGGCTTCACTATGAAAGTCCCTCAAATTAAATCTGTAATGAGAGTAAGGGTGCTTCAAAGGTCTCGCTCACACCCTCTCACCCCCTACCCACATCCACATCCATGCTCCTTATCCCTCCCTACCTGCTTACCCCTACTCATCCTCCCCTACCCCTTGCCACTTCCCTGCTCTTTCGATCCCCCCTTCTTCTCTCCCCTCTCTTCCCCTCACAATGCCTGCACTATTCCAATCCTGCTCCTCCGCTCGCCTTCTCCCACTCTTTTTTCTTCTTGCCTCTTTACCCCACCCCTCCTCTGCTCACTTTTTCCAGCCCCTCCTCCTACTTTTCCTTCTCCCCGGTTACTGCCAATGCTGGTCTGGCTGCTTCGTTAACTGGCCTCTCTCCTGTTCTTCCCTTCCCTACCCTCACCACTTCCCTGCCCTACTTCAGCTTCCTCAGCCCTCCTCCATTCCCCCATTCCTCCTCTTCTTCCTCATCCCTCATCCTCCTCTTCCTCATCCCTCATCTTCTTCCTCCTCTTCCTCTTCCTCCTCCTCTTCCTCCTCCTCATCCCTCATCCTCTTTCTCCTCTTCCTCTTCCTCCTTCCCTCCTCTGCCTCCTCTCCCTCCTCCCCCTGGTCGCTACAGACTGCTTCGTCTGCGTGCGCGTGCCGCGTGCGTAGACGGTCGTCACGGCAACGAGACACGTTGTGTTGTGCATTTCAGGACGGTGGCGCACTACATGCGGCGTTACACGGCATCCGAGATTGACAGGTAACGCTAGCGGGGGCTTCCTCTCTGCGCGAAGCCCCGGGCTTGCCTCCCCTTCCTCCCCCCGCCTTCCCCTCCCCCCACAGAGCACGGGTGGAGGGATCCGCCTAACTCCTCCCCGCACCCATGTTTGCCGTGATGCAGACTAACACGAGCGGCATGCGCCCTCTGGCGGAGTCGCTATGGGCAACGATCGCTCGACGGCGGCCGGGGATGGAGTGTGTCGGATGGCTTCCCTGGTCCTGAGCTGCCTGCGTACGCCCGCGTAGCATGTGCATGTCGAATTCCCTGGGGCGGTATTTCCTGGAGCGGGATTTTTAGTAACCGGGGATTTTCCGGAGTCGTGCGATGAGGTGTGTGGATTGGTGATGGAGAGAGTATTTGGGGATCACAGTGTGGTGAGTGGGTCTGGGGGTGTTGGGGGTATTGGGGTTTGGGGGTCGCACTGGGAGGCCGCGGCTTACTTGCACGCACACTGCTACGCACTGCTTATCGGTCAAGTCGCAGCTGCGAAGTATCATCCATGCTCTCAGCATCGGATTGCCTAGATCCTAGCTCGCGCCGATGACAAGTCTTTCTGTCGTGAACGTCGCGTAACAGTCCGCCCGTTTTCGTTTTGCGTACCAGAAATCAAAACGCTTCCTCAAAAATGCGCCCAGGGCGCATTTTCGTTGGGGTGCCTTCAGGGCGGTCACGTGTTTCGCGAATTCGAAAGTTTGTTTTGGGGTGCTCGGCATGGGGAAAAAAGTTATTGGGCGCACTAGAGGAAATAGTATCTTCGTGTGCTTGTAGCTGCTAGCGGTGGTTTTTTTTAATTGGGATGAAAATAGATTGGATTCGAAAGCCTTTCACATTGAGAGAGAGAGAGAGAGAAAGAGAGAGAGAGCGAGAGAGACGGAACGACACTTGAGACAGTAGAGAAAAAATTACAGCACAGTACAAGATAGTGATGGACATACAACACTCGATGACAGACGAGGACGTATTCCCACAGATAAGGTCATAAATGAATATTAATTGACATTTAAACAATTAATAATAAGTAATAATTAGTAATACGTCTCCCGTGTATCTTCCGATAAACGGGCGTGTCGCTTTAACGACGCATTAAGCAAAAAACCGAAACCTCGCACGTCATACGCACATTTGCCGCTCAATGGGAGGATTTTCTTACTTCCTGAATTCATTATTCCCTTATTTGAATGAACGAATGATGATGATCGTAACGATTTCAATCATTCCTCTGCTGATAAAGCGCACTCCGTCGTATTAGAATTTCGCAAACCACAACATTAGATCAGAATTTTTAGCGTGATCGGGAGACGAATCGATTCCCGACCACTCCTGCCGACGATGCTCGGGGGGAAAGGGAAGGGGAGGAATTTTTAGCATAATCGGGAAAGAAAACAATTCCCGACCTCTACCCCTGACGGAGGCGGGGGAAGGGGAGAGCTCCGTTTCGCCACCGCAGCGTGTTTCCGGGTTTTCACGGCATGTTTCGGGAGAAGAATCGATTCCCGACCTCTCCTCCCCCTCCCGAAGCTCGGGGAAGAGAAGGGGAAAGCTCCCTGTCACCGCCGCGTATTTCGGGAGAGGAATCGATTCCTGACCTTCCACCATGACGAAGCTCAGAGGAGCGGAAAGAAAGAACTCCGTGTCACCACGTTTTTCCTCTTTACTTTGCAGAGAAGCCCGGTCATTCGGCGGACGAGTACACGGGCTTCTTCTACATCTACGTCGTCGCGTGCGTGATCAGCTTCTGCTACACGTTCGCGTGGGACATCAGGATGGACTGGGGCCTGCTCGACAAGAACGCCGGCGAGAATCGCTTCCTGCGCGAGGAGGTCGTGTACGCTTACAAGGTGCGCCGCGGGGGAGTGGGGAGCGGGAGGGGAAGGGAGGAGAAGCCCGGCGTACCACGCTCGCTCGCTTTGTTTCGATTCCGCTGTCTCTCCTTTTCTGCTTTCCTCTGTCCCTCTCTCTTTCTCTCTTTCTCTCTCTCTCTCTCTCTCTGTCTCACTCTCTCTGTCTCTCTCTCTCTTTCTCGCTCTTTCTTTCGGCCTCTTTTCATTCCTCCCTCCCTCCCTCTTGCTATCTCAATCTGTATCTCTCTCACTCTCTCTCTCTCGCATATATATATATATATATATACACATATCTTTCTCCCTTTCTCTTTCTCACTCTTTCTTCCTTTATGCCGTTATCTCTTTTTCTCCTCATTCACTCGTTCTCTTCCCCCTCTTTCGTCACTATCTCTCTCTCTTTCGTCACTATATCTCTCTCTTTCGTCACTATATCTCTCTCTTTCGTCACTATATCTCTCTCTTTCGTCACTATATCTCTCTCTTTCGTC
>NW_014577662.1:38227-40643 GCF_000485595.1 Priapulus caudatus | reverse complement strand
ACGCTATGCCACTGCACGTGGCTGCTGCCATTTGTTTTTTTTTTTTTTTTTTTTTTTTTTTTGTTTTTTTTTTTTTTTTGTTTTTTTGTTGTGCTTGTTTTTTTTTTTTTTTTTTTTTTTTTTTTTTTTTTTTTTTGGTTTGGTTTGCATGTGTTGGTGCAGTTTTATAGCCAGCCTTAAATTGGTTAGCAGGTCGGCAGCGTCTCTATGGCAATTTGCAGGCGATAGGCTTGCGTAAGGTAAATTGGAAGTGAGTGCTTTACCATAATTCTGTCTTGCAAATATTGTTGGCTACTCTACGTTATGATGGGAGCTCCATCTTTAATCTGAAGACACTTAAACGTATGAGCCATTTCGAGGCAACTTTCATAACGATCCCAACGAACATTCTTTTGAGAAGGTTCCTGATACCATCCCTGTGCATTCCACTGTTTCGGCGTGTATGTGAACACATTTGGGACTAGCAGGGTTTACTAGAATCCCACCACTCCACCACAGAGTCACCGCAGTAGACGTTAGATGAGCGCTGTCGCTCTGCGGCACTTGTTCACTATCGCAACAACAACCAATTTCTCGTTCAGCATCCATTTCGTCAGCGTACACTACTCCCGTCTTACTCACTTCACGGTGATATCGGCTAACGCTCCATTAGGAGTGTTCCCAACTTTGATATCATTAATGATTAATGGTTGATAATCCTAACCCTAACCCTAACCCTAACCTAAATTACATTAAACCACAAACTAATATATGACCATGAACATATATATATATATTATATATATATATATATATATATGTATATGTTATTATGACCATTAATGACATAAAAGTTGGGAACACTCCTAATGGAGTATCACCCGTGATATCTCCGAGCATGACGTTTTACCGGAATTCATTTGGATTTTCTGTCCTAATTTTTTTTTATTCTCCACATTATGATCGGAGATTTGCCACACTGTCGTCACTGATACGTCCATATGTCCATCGAACATCCACCTTAGTTCTATGAAGGCCACACTGTTAGGGATTTTACAGGGGAGGTGAAAACGGAAAAGCAGAATGCAGAAGAATTTTAGAAATAAACGTCGTTTTCTCTCACGAAGACGTTGACAGCTCGGCGAATTCGTTCGATATCTCGCAAAATTGATGCCAGGTGGCTCTCATTTATCCCTTGAACAGTTCCTCCCTATCCGGCAAGCGAAAAGCGAATCGAGATATCATATAATGAAGAAAAAAGGAAATTGGGGGAGGGCGGTCTGACACTTTTCATTTCCTTCTTGGACGGTCGGTCATGTCTGGGGAGCGATAGGATCAGCGCGCGGTGTTGTCGTTGCTATTTTGTTAGACTGACTCTGACGTTATTGGACTGACTCGTTTTATGAGCTCGCTATCTGTATAACTGATTCAGGTTTTATTAATCTGTAAGTTAGGGTAAGAAGGGGCCCCAAATTAGCGCCGCCACAGCATCGCATCGCATGGCATAGCATCAACAGCATATATATATATATATATATATATATATATATATATATACCCGTTTAAGGAGAAATTGTTAAGGGAATGTATGACATTGATGGCATTCGTTAGATGGGTTGGTATCCGCGATAACACGCTAGTCCAGATTGGATTCACTCGGCTCACTGTGGCCACGGAACCATAGTCGGTGTAACAGTAGGCTTACTAAAAGGTGCGATGGTTGAAAATTAAATGTGCGCGTGAATAACCATCGTCGTAAGCGGCGGATTTCATTGACAGCATGCTGGACGTTGTATAAATATATAGCTAATCATAGTGTTATCACGTAGACGTCAATGTACGTGGATGTATGCCGTCTCGTTCTCCCTCCTACTTTCTCTGATTCTGTCCCCTCCCTCCTGCGCACGCGCGGCGCCATATTGCTTTAATATTATTTTTCTTTCACTAGCTTTATTATTTTTCTTTCTCGTTCGCCCTCGTGCGTCTCGTTTACTGTCTCTGACTCTGAATGCTTCCTCCAGCGCATGCGCGCCGCCATGTTGCTTTATTGACATCGCTCGGGAGTTTGCGCGCAGATGCCCCGTTACCGTAACGCCCCTCTATAATGCGTGAGAGATGCAGCAAGCGCGCATCTACGACTACTAGTGGAGGTTTTTTGCTCTCCAGTTGTTTTGTTGACATTGCAGTGCAGTGAATAATGTTTTCCTTGCGCGCGTGTGTGTGTGCGTGTGTGCAAGCGTGGTAGCTGGTAGATTATCGCAGTACGTAGGCAGATATAACCAACAACGGGACGGTGCTGCATGGCAGGTGCAATTAACAACAACCTTCGGTTGATGGTGGACACATTTCTGTTTGCGTAAGGATGCAGGTGTATATTTATTTATTTATATACATATATATTTATTTATTTATTTGTTTATTTGTTTATTTATTTGCA
>NW_014577662.1:36415-37767 GCF_000485595.1 Priapulus caudatus | reverse complement strand
ACATTGGATGTTCGTAACTCCACATGTTCATAATATTGGATGTTCATAACTTCAAATGTTCATAACATTGGATGTTCGTAACTCCACATGTTCATAATATTGGATGTTCATAACTCTAGAAGTTTACAGTGTTGGATGTTCGTAACACCTAATGTTCATAACTCCGGATGGTCATAATATTGGACGTTCATATCTAGCGACGTTTGTAACGCTGGGTGTTCGTGCCACCTGGATTGTTGTAACTTGACAAGCACGTACGAAATTCGTAACTTTGGACGTTCATAAACCTGGATGTTCATAACTCCAACATGTTCATGTGTTCATACGTTCGTAACTCGGGGACTCCCTGTGGTAGACGGACGGCCTAATCTCACGCACGAGCCACTAGGTGCCTTAGAGTGGTAGCATAGCCACCCACTACCTAGTACCTACACCCTCACATATAACAGCATATGCAGAGAGAATGTGCCTCGCTCTAACTTCTCATAAATCACGATCGTCACCTCTCTCCGTAGGTTTGGGTTTGATTCGTTCTCATCACGAATCAAAACGTCCCGTAGGTTTTTTTTAGGTTGCTTGATTAATTCAACGACATTCCCAAGAACCAGTCGTCCGAAGTTTCGCTTGTTTCTCGGGGAAAGTTCCCGTGTGTTCATTTACTGCACCGTTTTGCCTTTCAGCCAGCGTTCACGAAACGTTCACTTCGGCTCACTGAAGATTTCACTTCGTTCATGTTTTATATATTTGTGGTCGTTTTCGCGAAAATCTCTTGTGATTCCGAGTCACGATAGATTTTTGTGTTGCCCTTTGATTTTCGGAGAGTTTTTGTGGTTTCCGTATTTGTGTTTTTTACTTAGGTTGATGGTAGCGGTTTGGTAGCTGATGCAAGGTGTGCTGCATGTGGTTTGGAAAGACGTTTGCACGTTTTTGCCGTTCGTGGTTGTCATCTGCATATACGAAAATTACCGTACATCTTGCTTTAAACCTTTCAGATGATTGTTGCCAAAACTTGGTTTTAGGTAGATTATTGAGTTTTTGCATGCCATCTTGTACGAGAAATGAGACTCCTTCACTAAATCGCACTGAGATTGGGTTAGCATCAGGAAAGTGAAGCGATTCAA
Organism: Priapulus caudatus; assembly: GCF_000485595.1. NCBI lineage: Eukaryota > Metazoa > Priapulida > Priapulimorpha > Priapulimorphida > Priapulidae > Priapulus > Priapulus caudatus. The sequence continues at coordinate 36,646 of NW_014577662.1, read as the reverse complement.
AATGGCTTCACCATCACGAATCTCCGCGGTCACTAGAGTCGCGTTGACCTAGCTGGTGCCTGCTGGCACCATCAGAGTGGTTATGCACGAAGACTAAATCGTTAATTGTGACTCGAAGAAGAAGACTGTGGAGAAGTGATTAGACCGATATCGTACGAAGTAAAGATTAACATGGCATTCACAAGTCTCACAGTGTATATGTTGATTATGTTCATATATATTATATATATA
>NW_014577662.1:34764-36405 GCF_000485595.1 Priapulus caudatus | reverse complement strand
TGTAGAATCGCATGATTGTCCGTGCGTGCGTGCGTGCGTGTGTGCGTGTGACATGTTGGAATTTTTTTTTAAACAAGTGGATAACACGAGTTATCAAAACTATTGTCTGGTGATGAGGACCCCTCTGAAACTGAACACAAATTAATTCGACAGTTTAATTACACAGCCTAATTAACCCTTAATCATCTTTGTCAGGTCAGAGTCCATGGAGTTATCAGATTATAACGTAGACTGGCTCCAGACGTCCCTGGCTGCCGTTGATTCTCACGTATTCTCATTTTTTATGGAGTCAGTCTAGTCATAACTCACAGGTTTTCCACATTTATAACGAATAAGCATTACCGTTAATTAACATGTCCAATTAATCACACCAGATGCAAATAGTTGCCAGAAGAGTTGAAGAAGTGAAGTTAGAAGAAGTGGCCCCTGCTTCCTGTTCATGAAAACAGATATACTCTCTGTGTGTGTTGGCAACAGGCCAGAAACGTTTTGGCAGTAGACTCGGTGTTGTCGACCGTGCCCGCGACCAGTGCCTCCACCTATTAGCGGAGGCGTGCACTAAACGTGTGTTTTCACCGTCGACAGGCACTGGCTGACGCTGCCGCGTGCGCCGCACCTCAAGCTGTCTCTGAGTAGCACCTCTCTACAGCCGCTCCACCTATAGCGTTGCCGGGGCGCCCCTGGCGGCGCCGGTGCCGCGCGTGTGCGTCCGGGGTACAGTGAGTTGTTATTGCATTCGCGCGGTCAGGGCGCACAGCCGAGGCAGGGGTAGGTGCGCATCCGCACGGAGATTTCACTTCCGCACGCGCATTTCGTTCTTTCGTCGTTCGTTCGTTTTTGCTTTCTTTGCGGGAGCGAGATAACGTTTAGTTGGACTCTCCTCTCTTATCTCCTTACTCACACAGAGCGCGGCGTGAGCGCGGGTTTCTAGCTCCTCCCCTCCACTTCTCACCCGTGTGCTAGAAATGCCGCTAAGCCTAACAGGTCCAATTACTCACTGAAGTGGAATGCGATTGCCGGGATTCCCCAATGGTTGCGAACGTAAACTTCCAAACTCGGTTTCGATATTCGAGTTAATAACGTTCATCAGTTGGGGTGTTTGTGCTCCCAACTCCAATATTTGTAATTAGAGTGTAATTAAATTCGAGGTGTTCGTAACGTCCGATGTATGAAATGCCGGATGTATGTTCGTACTTCCAACTGTTTCTAACTGTGGATGTTCGTAGCTCCACATGTTCATAATATTGGATGTTTGTAACTTCACATGTTCATAACATTGGATGTTCGTAACTCCATATGTTCATGACATTGGATGTTCATAACTCCACATGTTCATAATATTGGATGTTCATAACTTCAAATGTTCATAACATTGGATGTTCGTAACTCCACGGTGCTTGCAGGTTCGGAAAGTCGCTCAAGAAGGCCGACACGAAGCTATGGCTTTCTCGACGCCGAGTCCTGATTGGTGGAGAGGGAAAAGCGAAGACACGCGGCGTGCGATTCCGCGAGCGAGTATCGCTACGGATCGACGCGGGAGGGACGGGACGCAGCGCGGCATGTGTTCGGCTTACTACGCAAGCGAAGACAAGTCGTCACTGTCCCGCGGCGATCACAAGAAAGAGAGAGAGAGAGAGAGAG
>NW_014577662.1:13629-33360 GCF_000485595.1 Priapulus caudatus | reverse complement strand
CATATGATTCAATAATAATTGGTGTTTCATAATCTACTAGTAAGTTTCAGTGTTGGATCGTTAGTAAACACTAGATGTTCATAACTCGGCATGGTCATCATATTGGAGGGACGCAGCGCGGCATGTGTTCGGCTTACTACGCAAGCGAAGACAAGTCGTCACTGTCCCGCGGCGATCACAAGAAAGAGAGAGAGTGAGAGAGAGACGCATGCAGCCCCCCCGAAATCTCCGACACTGCATCAGAGACACACCACAGCGCAGGGACTGTCCGGCACGCCTCGCCGCAGCAGCGGCCGGTGCGAGGGGACCGGCGAGACGGGAGCTGGGCAACCGTCGCTGTCTCGCAGTTGTGCGTCGCAAAACCAGTGTCGATTCTTAAAGTGGTATATTATAGCGGTATAGTATCGCCGTTTCCCGTTAGATGGCATTGGGAGCTGACTGGAATGTTTCCATTGCCATCTCACGGTTCTCCATGTGTGCGGCCACACCCAGTTTATGCTTTCAATGTGGTCATAGGCGTGCACTTATATACATTTGAGTGTTTGGGTAACCGACTACTTAATTTCTATCTAAGGTTGAAAATTTCATCCCAATATACCACTTTCAGGAGAACGCAGCCAGTGGCAAAATAGGGGATCGCGTTTTGTGTCGCAGAGAGTGCTATCTGTCCCAATATACCAATTTGAGAAAACACGGTGAGTGGCAAAATAGGGATGGCGTTTTGCGTTGCGGAGAGTGCTATCTGTCCCAATATACCACTGAGAAAACGCGGTGAGTGGCAAAACAGGGATCGTGTTTTGCGTCGCGGAGAGTGCTAACTGCTTCAATGTACCACTTTCAAGACAATGCAGCCAGTGGCAAAATAAGGGGTCGTGTTTTGCGTCGCGGTGTGTGGTAACTGCCCCAACGTGCTGCTCTCGAGTGACGAACAACGTGTTCGATGGCAGATAGAAACACGCGCATTGCATTGTGGAGGTGATGCTTTCCTGAATTGTGCCAAAAGCAAAAGGAAGTGTCGCGCGAGAGACGACCGATTCGAACCCGTAAAGGTGCTCGCGGTTTTCGGCATTTCCTACTTGTTTTACGTTAAGAGGCTGATTTGTAAATAACCGCTCAATTACCTACCGATTATGACCAAATACGTATAGAATCTGATGCGAGATTACTCAGAAATTTCGGGAGACATCAAACTATTAAGATATTCTATTAGATTCGTTTATTTCGTATCAACGTCCTTTCAACGTTGCCGTCTAGCTGGCTAGATGAGCTAAACCGCGTCAGGTGATCGCAAACGCCGACGTGCTGGGCGAGCCAATCAAATAACATTTTCACGAATGCATTAACCAATGGGAAGTCTTTTCGAGCGATTGAACGTGAAAGTGAAACTCGCTTCGCCATGATTCCATCCGATGACGGCCCCCAACGTTCACTTCCGTTGGCTCATATGTGGGCTCGAGGAGTCGTGAAAATGGCTTCAGTTTTGCCGCATTCATTTTTTTTCCAATTTTTGATCATTTGATCATAGCGACGTCTATATTCTCAGCAGTGCATCTCTGTCATGAGTCGGTAGTTGCCATGGAGATCGTACGCAAGATGGAGATCTCGCGCGATGCCGAATATTATACTAGTAAGCCTTATTCAGTCCATTAATGTCAACGACGAATGTCACTGTGGGTATTCTCTCTTTTATCTCTCTCTCTCTCTCTTCCTCTCTCTCTCTCTCTCTCTATGTTTTCGCGGAACGGTGAAATGGACGCGGTGCGACAACATGGAGATTAGATTAGAGACTGTGAAGAAGATGAGTGCATATCTGTACGTGCGTGTGCGTGTGTGCGTGTGTGTGCGTGCGTGCGTGATTGCGTGTTTGTGCGTGCGCGTGCATGTGTGTGTGTGCGTGCGTGCTTGTTTGCGTGTGTTTGTGCGTATGTGTGCGTTATATAATACGTATGTTATATAATCAATTGTGCCTTATTATTTGACAGGGCTGTCGTAGTAGTCACGGGCACTTATCTTACGTAGGTGTAGGAAAATGATTCCGAGGAAAACTGGTCATAATGACCATTTGCCCTGGATAAGGGAAGATGATGCCGGATCGGGGAAGAGCGAGAGAGAGCGTGCAGAAGAGAGAGAGGGGGTGAAAGAGATTAAAAGAGATCGAATAGAGAGGGAGAGAGGGGAGACGTTCCGAAACTATCCCAATGAACTGCAATAGCTCAGAGCTGCTTATTAACTATGAACCTATCGCATACTTTCTTAAGTCGTATTATCAAAAAAAAAAACGTTGGCGCTTTGTGTCTACGGACTATTTTTTCTCTATGACGGATTTTTCCTATGATGAATATTCCAGATCCCGAGCGTAGCTTGCGTGTTTCATATTTCGTGATAGATGGCAGGTCGGTAGGCGCTGGTAGCAAAATATTGCTACGAACAAGTGACCATCTATCTATCTTAATAACGTTCCATGATAAACACGTAGCGTGTGTACGTACATGCACGGTGTACATTTTTTCTGATGGCCATATGAAATGTAAAATAATTGTGTTATTTTTGTTTATTTAAATTTTAAATCGTACAAATCGATTTCGAACGTTTTTTTTTTTCTTTTGTCGGCGCCCCGCGCGGAAATCAAATGTATATTATTATTTACATTTTAGCCTATTTAAGTCGCGTGGCTCTGACTTCAAACTAACCCGACGTTTTTTGCCTTTATTGGCAAATCGAACTGCTAGAACACCGGTACAGCGCAGCCACGACTCGCCCTACCATAGATACGGGAACACAATAACGAACGATTTCGATATCTCGTTTGTCATGTATTCCCGTTGGAAGATACTACGAAAATATCTCTCCTTCTGGTATGCCGCGAGCTGATCGCGCTTTGACACACGATGCCGCAAAGGATATCCAACCTACTATGACTTGTCCGCATATCTCTTACCGTAGAACTGCTTTCGCCGGTCATGTTGTGTCCGCATCGATGTAAAACTGTGAACGTTCTTGTAATTCCATTCGAGCCATACCCGGAGTTGTCATACCCAAATCTTTATATTTACTGAGGGTGAGGGGTCGTGATGCGTGACGATACTCACCGCTGCATACTTGTCTCGTTGCAACCTGTGTCTCTCGTCGGATTCTATGTCTCTCATGGTTTTGCTTACACGCAGTCCCTGTTGGCTAGAGTAACGTACCTTTTCGACACGCAGTGGCTTAAAAACCTGCGGGGTCTTTCAGACCCTCGCAGTCGTTCAGGTTGTCGTGTTCTAATCTTCAGGGTGACATTGAGAGGAAATTCATCAGTGACAGGTCGCGGGAATGTCGCGTATCTACTCACATAATTTTTAGCTCATCTGACATAGTCAGATGCAGCTTGTAGAATCGCATGATTGTCCGTGCGTGCGTGCGTCCGTGCGTCCGTCAACAGTTGGGCACAAATCTAAACGGCTCGACGTACGGATTCGAAAGTCGGGACGTAGGGGGGTAATCCGAAAACGAGTTGGGATGTCGAAGCTGGGGGTCAAAGGTCAAAGGTTAAGAGGTGTAAAAGAACGGGGAACATTCCCTCCTTAACTTAAAGTATAGGGAGGAAATGCAGAATTGCGGCACAAATCTAAACTCTTAATATTCGGTGTATAGTGTGATGGGCAGGAAACCCATCACCAGTGCGAAATTGGAGGTCACAGGTCAAAGGGCAGTGGGGGAAAGGTCACATATCAGACATTTTCTGAGGACATGGCCTAACGGTCAGAGTGAAAAACTTTTTTGTTTCAGCGCTCACCTACCATTTTTATCACTTTATTGAAAGGACCATGAAATGTGCTTTCCGCTGACGTGCGAAGAGTAAGTGTCTGATAACCTTTTGACCCTCAAGAGGAGAGGTCAACACGGATTTGTTGACTGTTAACAAAGGACTGAACTGCTTTTGCTATTAGAACCCACTCCACCCGCCGAGAGAGAATTGCACACCGTTTGATAAAATCAAGAGCTAATAATAAATAATACGTGTGTTATTAGCTCTTGATAAAATCCATGAGCGTTGACCATATCAGTATGTGAGCAGCACGTACATGCAGTAGTGTGAGGTGCTGTGTAGCACCGTATCAGGAGTAGATAATAGCAGGAGATAATAGGGAACTACTCCTGACCGTATCGAGTTGTAATAGTCGCAGTCTAAGGCTGATGTAGCGTACGCCCTTCGTTTGTACTCTGCGCATGCGTGCGGGAGGCAAGGCCTAGAAGGTCGGTTTAGCTCGCGTTGTAACGCCACTGTGGTAATATAATGTTATAACATTTCTGCTATGAAGTAGGAATATAGCTCGACGACGACAAAAGTCGTTTTTTTTCCCTTTGCAAAAAAAGGGATATATATTCAACGAAGATGAAATGTTTTTACGCGGTGTTTAAATTTTATGTTCCTATTATTAAGTTGTGTCATCATCGGGTTGTACATTTATTTCTATGGAGGTTGGACCGAGATCTGTCGGTCATCTATCTGGATGGTACGCAACTAGCTAGAAATGTTCGTGATTTGATAATAACCATCGTGTGTACGGTATGTATATATATATATATATATATATACACACACGTAGGCCTACATACATTTATATATATTTATATATTGGAATTATGTTTTTGTTTGTGAGGCAGTATCATTATGTGCGACGTTATTAAATATGAGAGGTCCGCGACCGTTGAGAAATTCAGTTTCTCGCCATATTTTGTTCGTTTCCTGCTACTACCCTGCGTGTTAAATTCGTTTGCGGGATTCCCGATAGGTGGCGGGAGTTTCGCGTTGCAGCGTTGGACGGGGATGAATTAATTAGATCCCATTAGATTAATGGGATATAAAGGCTGGAAGATATCTATTTCATTTATTTCAGCCTATGGTATGAACTAAGCCTACTTCAAGAGCTCTTCAAGTGTATATTAAGACGATTCAGTTTATTAATCGTAATATACTCTTGATCAGCTATGTATATGGTATTCATGCAGTGTCGGTTGACGATCTTGAACGCAACCTCGTTGCAAGCTTATAAGTTGGTCATCGGTGATTGTGTTGGCTGGAACAATGTTGCATTATACGTATCAATACCAAAGAGCGTATTATAACTATCACTTAGCTAAAAAAAAAAAAAAATTATTGCAGTACATATCTTCATCGTACGTGTCTGCCTCTGTGGAGCTAGTGGCTGCTCTTAATTGACGAGATACTTGTGATTCCCCTCATCCCTTCCTCTCAAGACCACTGCTAGTGTAGAATGAGAGGTTACTCGGGATACAGACCCTAGAGGTTTTGTGCCAGATGTTGCCGCTATATGGTGCCACCATAACTGACAGAGATGTGCGTATGTGTGCGCACGCGCGCGTGTGTGTGTGTGTGTGTGTGTGTTCGTGCGTGCATGCGCGCGCGCGCGTGCGTGCGTGCGTGCGTGCGTGTGTGTGTGTGTGAATATGTGAAGTGAAGATTAGTTCAGTGATTCACAGTTCGTATACTGTAGCAAACTCGTGCACGTGCCACGCTGCGTTCTTGTAGTTGGATTTTTTTCTTCTTAGACTTTTTCCTAAATGCAAGAGTGATCAAGTGATTAATCGGGTATGAAAATCGTTGTATATTTCGCTGTTTGTATAATATGAATTGCATTGTATATTAGAATATCTCGTTTGTACCAGGTGTGTATGCGGGTGAGCGCACGCGAAGTGCCACTGTGTGGAATGAGAAAAAAATTCCTAAATCTCGGGTCAGGAAACGTGCGCTGTGCACTGTAATTAGCCGAGCGATATGACGTAATGTGACGTCGTCATGTCGCGTACGTCACGATACAAGCACTGTACATTTGTTGGCTGGTCGCAGCGAGACCGTTTCGGGTTCGTACAGCGATGAAACTTACAGTGTTCTCGAACAAGATTTCACGTTATCGTGGTGAAAACCACTATGATTTCGCCCGAAACGCTTAGGCGATAATCGTTAGGTTTGCTCTCACCAGGTGGTTGCACGATTCGTCGGCCAACGTGGAAAATTTACGTTTTGCCAATAGACCAAAGCATTTTTACTCGTTGTCGCGCGATACGTGCTCCGCCAATCAGAGAGCACGAGCGCATAAAAAATACAATTTGTGTTTGTTAGCGATCTTAGAAAAATTATAAATATTTTCTATTGCCTCTCATTCTTTCCTCCTTATTTTCTTCATCAATCATTATCTCGTTTTCGACATGAAAATAAATTTCATACAAAGAAATTGAGGAATTTTGTAAATATATGTATATATCGTGACACAAGTCGCGTTCACACGGTCATGGTTTGGCCTGAGCCAAATGGGCTAGATTTGGCTCGGGCCGGTTTGAGTCGGAGCGTTCACACGTACGCAAATGAATACTGTCTGTCAAATTCAAATTCAAATTCAAATAAGTTTTATTGCACAAATATCTCACAGATACTTTGGCAGTATGTCGCGAGATGGCGTTGTGTACGATTCAGAGTGTTTACTTACGTTCCGAGTTCAATTATCAATCTTGAAAACGTGCATCCTGATCAAATTTTACGAATTTTTATACTGTTTTGGACTTTATTTCGTCGAAGTACACGTTCGACACTCGCGGCATCTACCGCTCAACCGATTCTACCGCTCGCCGAAAGCTGGTGCTAAAATTTGGCTCGGGCCTGGTTCGACGTTTTCGATGGGACCAAATCTGGCACGGGCCTAATTAGGCTCGTGCCAAAAACGTCCGTGTGAACGCGCCTTATAAAGCATGCAGTGCGTGCGTTCGCCGTGTGCACGTGCTGCCCTCTAGTGCAGATAATAGTAATAATTTAGCATGAGGATAAAATCACCGAGACAAAGAACAGCACCTATTAGCCATGTGAAGTGATTTATTGATTATCCTTCGTGAAGGGCTGACTGCGAATATGCAGCGTCGTAGGTTAGGGACGTAGTCATAGAAACGTACCCATGCAACTTCAACACACCGTACGCACCGCACGGACAAAGTCGGAGAATTGGCCGCAACCCTCTCAAACCCACACCAGCCAGTAAAGTTGGTTCTGTTTATTAACATAATATTATCGTGTTCAGTTGTTACACACGGTATGACATCAATTTTACTTCGCTTACCGTGAGAGCTCGGCGATACTTGCCATAGTCATAGTCTCGTACGTTGACCGTAAATCGCGCTTTTTTTTACTTCGACGACGCCACAAGTTTTCATAATAAATACTCTCTTACCGCTTTTATTAAAAACTGCGACTATAAGAACGATAATCATCATTTGAAATAAAAATACAAGCCAACTCGGTAAGCATGCATTATAGTTTTCATACTTAACAGGAACGTATTTTTCACGTGCGATTCATTGCTATTTTGTCTGCACTCTTTCGGTAAATCGTTGCGAAATAAATTGCCCTAAATAATTTATTTCGCGACAAGACACCTATAACCGATTACGCAAACACACCGCCGTGACGTCACGCGGTTTCCTCATTTCCTACGCGGTGGGTTTCCTTTAACGTGATGCCCTACGGGCAATGTAAGAGGTGGCTAACCGCCAAGTTTAGAATGAACGTAGTTATATGTTCGCACGCTGCGCCCGGAAGCATTTTTGAGGCATCTACTCTCTCCGAGCGGAATTCCAGAGAGCTGCATCAATATGTGTATAGCGCATGTATTCAACAGATGGTACAGACGGGTAGAGACATATAGGGCCTACACAGGGGTGAATAATGACAAATGTAATGATTTGTAATGATGTAAATTATTTGACAATGTAATGATTTATAATGATTTGTCATTATTCTCCCCTGATACACACATCAACGCGGAAATATATGCATCAAAATCTGGATCATTCGGGTTAAATATTAACATGGCCCCCTCGCGCTATTATAAAAGACTTGCTGGTTCATGCGATATTAATCTCACCCACTTCACACCAAGACACTGTATGAGCTAGAGAAAATCTGAGCAGCGGCGGAGGGGAAGAATACAGAGTACTCAGGTGCGTGAGTGGTGCAATCATCTCCGTCTGTCGAATATAGCTTCGAAACATCTTCGGGGAAAATCGAAACTTCGCGGCGAATCCATGCAGCCGTCATCTGATATCATTAATTATATCGTTAATTATCGATTCATTATCAATTACTAATTAACTATTATAGATTAATAATGTTAGTTTAATGATAATACAAACCGGCCGTGGGTAACCACATCTCGTCGATGAACGTGTTCTATGGGTAAGCTTATCAATTCGTAGAATCATGTAGACAGGGGCGATATGCTGTAGCACCCATAGTACACAACTACACATACACATCATCACCAGCAGCCAGCTGCATGGCGGAGCGCCTCAAGGGATGGCCGGAATCGACCTAGTACGATCAACACACACACACAAACTCCATTCCCAAAGGCTTTGTTCTAATTAATCCGCCTCTCGGGCTTCGTGCGCATGCAGTCGTTCCTCCGCGCTGAAAATCGGCGCGTGATCGACATTTCACCTTCGCTGTTTCATCATCGATCAAATCAAAGCGCACCCCGTCGTTGTTCTGATGCGAACCCGGCGCGGCTGCTGCTTCCCTTACGGGTCTCACGCGCGCGCAGGCAGGCAGGCAGCTGCAGCGGAAACGTCGGGAAGATGCTGCCTGTGAATGTCACGGGCGATGAGCATGACTCTACTGCTGCCGCTGCCGCTGCCGCTGCTGCTGCTGCCTGCATCCGATCGCCACGGAACGAAGGCTGCAAATATGCACATCTCGCAGCCTCTCTTCTTGACAGTTCGGCGCCCGCAGTGAGTCGTGCGTGCGTTGTGCTGCGTGCGGGAATCGTAGCACGAGCAGGACTGCGATGACGACGACGACGACGACGACGACGAGGGAGGGGCGGGCGTCGCCGTGCGGTGGCGCCGTCAACCTCAGAGAGCTGCCGATGACGAGGTACTGCGCGTGTGTGCGTGTGTAGATCGATGTGTATAATATACAGTGTATATATATATATGTACAGTGAATTTATTTACGCGTATTATGTACAGTGTATGTATTTCTGTGTGTGTGCGTGTGAGTGTGTGTGTGTGTGTGTGTGCGTGCGTGCGTGCGTGCGTGCGCGTGTGCGAGTGCGAGTGCGAGTGCGTGTGCGTGTTGGGGGTGTCTGTCTGTTTGTGTCTATGTCTGTGTCTGTGTCTGTGTTTGTGTTTGTGTCGTGCTTACGTATGTATACGTTTGACACACCGCGTGCGTGCGTGCGTGCGTGCGTGCGTGCGGGCGTGCGTGTCTGTGTGTGTGTATTTGCATAAGACTTGCATGGGTTAAATTATGTAATTGAGTGGCAAAGCAGGTTACAACCGCTTTGCAGCTTTTTTCACAATTCCAAGAATGAGTTTTGCTGTCGCCCTCATCCCAGCGGTGGTCACCCCTTCCCCCCCCCCCCTGTACAGCAATCAATGCCGCGCTGCAAGTGCAAGAATTGTTCTACTAAAAAGAGAATTGTCGTAGTTAGAATGAAGGCTGTACATGTACTCAAAAGTGCCTCAAATACCATCTCCTGCGATCTACATTTTCAAAATTTTCTGGTGGAGGACCACCATGCATACCCCCCGCCTGTTTTTCACTCCCCTCATTGAAATCCTGCATCCGCCACTGAGTCGGAATAACTGCGTTTGAATTTGTTTGGTATTCTTTCAGACTAGTGTGATTGTTGTGATCATCTCTCTCATGCGTACAATGCCGACACGGGGCGATCGTGTTGAAGGCGCCGCCTAGGAAGGAACCCTCGCAACTATTATCGTAATAATAAACACAGCGCATTCAGGGTGCGTTTGTTTGGAACGAATCCGGGAGGGGGGGTCACTCCCATACTAAAGTGGCACGCATCCTCGTCAAAGCATTTCAAAATTGGACCCTAAATGGCGCATTCAGCGGCATCAAATATCACCCCTTATTGGTGTAAGATAATGAAGTCTTACCCCTAAATGGTGCAAGACACTAAAACGGACCCCTAAATGGCGTAGCACAATAAATTGGTCCCTAAATCATGTTAATTGTGTAATGACAATTTTCTCACTCAACAGGTCTCATACGCCCATCAGAGTCTGACCTTGAGACTAGAAAAGTGCGTCTGCAAATGCAAGAATTGTTCTACTAAAAAGAGAATTGTCGTAGTTAGAATGAAGGCTGTACATGTACTCAAAAGTGCCTCAAATACCATCTCCTGCTATCTACATTTTCAAAATTTTCTGGGGGAGGACCCCCATACCCCCCGCCTGCTTTTCACCACCTCCTTGGAATACTGGATCCACCACTGCTATACGTGTCCCGTCTTCGAACTGGTTTCATCTTTGCAGGGTTAGAATAGCCTGGTGAAGCGCAGGACGGATTGAGACTATATAGTTGTTCATCGTTGACTTTATATCTCAATAGCATCGAGTGATAAGCTGAGCGAACACACGCGGGTTAGAGCAGTGGATCTGCGTCCCACAAAGACGCCCTCCCACCACCACCACCACCAGGCCTCCCCTCCACACATGTCTAGTGTAGCTACATGTTCCGCTTGCACCATATGTTCATGGTTATGTTACTTCAGTGTTTTGCCTCCTCGGTGTTTTTACGCGCACCATTCATAAGTTTGCACCACATCCGCTGTATACACGCCATGCACGAATAATTCCATAACTTTATGCGATGACGCGGCAATGTTTATATCAGTACATTCTGTCGAGCTCTCGGCGCATCGATTAATGACAGTGATAATGATAATAATAATAATAATAATAATAATAATAATAATAATAAAAACGAATCCCTATATATGTCCCAGGTTGGAACACGGCCAACCCAGAATCCACCGGCTGATGCCATGATCCACTTTGGAAATAATAATAATAATTATTATTATTATTATAATTATAATAATGATAACGATTAATGATAGTACGCACTTACTCCAGCTTTTCTGACGCAGCAGTTTTGCTATAGAACCTCGCGTGTTATCAAACTTGCAAGCCATTATGCTTGATACTGGATACACTGCATGACCCTATCTCGCGTCTGTATGTACATAGTTGCACTCCGCCGTGTAGTACGTCAGTCATTGATCCTTGTACGATATACACTGCGTAAGCAATTGTACCTTATATAACTTAGCGCTTGCTCAATATATCTAATAACGACATGAATATCGAAAGAAATAGCTAAGAAGATAGAGTGTACGCGCGTGCGTGCGTGCGTGCGAACAATCGAGCGTGAGTGCGCGCATGTCCGTCTTCGTAAGCGCTGAAAATTTGTTCGTACGCGTTAAAAGGCTACGCGTGTATCGAGAGATTTTTTAGTTCGCAGTGAAATGTGGTCACACTCACTGATCGATATGTTACAGCAAACCGATCTCGTGCACAAAACGCAGCCACATGCGCTTTGAAGAATGAAGTATTTCTCTCTCGCGTGCGTATATAGGTGCAAGTATCGGTAATAATAACTATGGTTAATATTTCTCCTTCTTGAATAGCTTGAGCCGCTGTCGGATAGCATTACAGCAGGAGTGGATAATAGAGATTATTATTCTAATTACTATTATTATCTACTATAAATACTATTATAATTAATATTCTAATTAATATTAATCTCTATTATCCACTCTTCATTATATGTCGTGTAGGGTTGTAATAAATTTATGGTGCGGGAAAAAACTATAGGAATTATATTTATAATTCCATAAATGGAGAGCTGTAAGTTTATATCACACGAGGCACCGCATCTTTCAAGTGTAATTCTGCGGAAATTCGGTGAGTGTGGCATGTTTAATTAGTCAAAAGTGCTAAAAATTGAAAACTTGTCCTAATAAAAACCTATCTAAAGATCACCGAAGTGCGAACGAAAATAAAGCGTATTTATCCCACGAGATGGCGCAAGCAACCCACAAAGACTGAGACCAGTTTTTACCCATGAATGTCATTGAAATAGAAAAGAAGAATACACCAGCGCTTTGAGTGCATGTACGCTTTCCATATCAAGTGAAATCATACATACTTTGATAGTTTTTACGTTGGAAACTAGTGTAGTTCTACTTTTTTAGGTCAGTAGTTCATCATCAATGCTTGAGCTGGCGTGGCTGACTTGAAAGTTGAAGACTGCATAGTCAATTCGCCCTCCCTCGCTGTATTTATTAAAAAAGAATTGTTGTGATATATATGTAACAATGTAATAACTAATATACTTGAAAGCGTAAATAAGTTTCAAAATCTAAAATCTAATCAATGCCAGATCAGATGTCATATGTCAACTCTGGTTGGCAATACCACACTGTCACAGCCACAGGCACGGTCAGTCAGCAGGAGCAGAGTCAGTAATGCATGCTGAGAGGGTTTATGTCCCCCAGGGTACTGCCGGAACTAGCTCTAGTACTATAGCCGCTTACATTAACTGCCGCTGGCCGCTGGCCGCTGCCGCTGCCAGCGGCAGTTAATGTAAGCGGGCTATAGTACTAGAGCTATGCCGGAACGTACCCTGGTACTATCTAATATGCCGGACCGTACCTCGCCTACTCCACTAGCGAGTAACGAGTCTAGGGAGTCGCCTACGCCTACCTACTTCCTAACCCTAACCCTAACCCTAACCATATCAGCAGTGGCGTGACAACATGTTTTGGGGCCTGTAAGCAAAAATTGGGGCTCTAAACATGAATATTTTTTTATGTACCGGCACGAGTGCTGGAGGTAGGAAGTGTGAAGGTGATCATAGTCAGATGCAGCTTGTAGAATCGCATGAGCGTGCGTCCGGCATGTGCGTGCGTCCGTGCGTGGATCAACAGTTGGGCACAAATCTTAACGGCTCGACGTACGGATTAGAAAGTCAGGACGTAGAGGGGTAATTCGAAAACGAGTTGGGATGTCGAAGCTGGGGGTCAAAGGTCAAAGGTCAAGAGGTGTAAAAGAAAGGGGAACATTCCCTCCTTAACTTAAGCTTTAGGGAGGAAATGCAGAATTGCGGCACAAATCTAAACGGCTCGACCTAGGCTCGTGAGTCGGTGTATAGCATCACGGTAGGAAAAGCCATCACTGTGCCGAAATTGGAGGTCACAGATCAAAGGTCAATGGGGCACAGGGCAGATTTTAAACATTTTCGGAGGACATGGTCTGACGGAGCGATTGAAAAACTTTTTTGTTTCAGCGGTGACCTACCATTTTTATTGGTTTATTGAAAGGACCATGAAATGTACTTTCTGCTGACATGCGAAGAGTAAGTGTCGGATAACCTTTTGACCCTCAAGAGGAGGGTTAAACATGGATTTGTTTACTGTTGGAAAGAATTTGACTGCCGGGTTTGCTAGTAGAATCTATACATGCCTGAATGTATGAGGCTACAATGTTGCAGTGAAATTTCAAAAGCTAAATTTGGTTGAAGAAGGTTTATGCTCCTTAAATCGTATAATTTCTATGGCATTCTGTACTGTCAGTGTGTTACATGTAACTTAATTATGACACTGCCAGTGGCCACTGCCAGTGCATGTGGTGGTGATAGTATGGTGTAGTTTTTGCCTGCGTTAATTAGTTACAGGTGGCAGCTCTTTATTTTAGCCTGTAGGCTTGCGTAGGCAAATGGATGAGTGCTTACCTATTCTGTCTTGAAAATAGTTGTTGCTACTACGTACGATGGGAGCTGCCATCTTTAATCTTAAGACACTTAAACGTAAGCGCCATCTCGTGGCAACTTTCATAACGATCCCAACGAACATTCCTTCGAGAAGGTTCCTGATACCATCCTTGTGAGTTCCACTGTTTCGACGCATATGTGAACACATTTGGGACTAACAGGGTCTATTAGAATCCCACCACTCCACCTCAGAGTCACCGTAGTAGACGTCAGATGAGCGCTGTCGCTCCGCGGCACTTGTTATCAAAGGGATAGGCGTACTTTCGCCTGAATTTGAGAGTAGGCCCTATATTAATAGATT
The DNA here is from genome assembly GCF_000485595.1 of Priapulus caudatus. Classification (NCBI taxonomy): domain Eukaryota; kingdom Metazoa; phylum Priapulida; class Priapulimorpha; order Priapulimorphida; family Priapulidae; genus Priapulus; species Priapulus caudatus. Next base: position 19,432 of record NW_014577662.1, on the reverse strand, counting down.
CATAAATAATAGCATATACCTACACATTTTCATAATTACGTATTCATGTTGGTCATGAAACAACATTGAATTTCGAAATCTTCATTTTTAGGCGCTGACATGACACCCGCGATCGTACTGCCACTCTGGAAAAGTTGCGCATTTGCCTATTTATTTTGCACGTTACAGACCGAGGGCTAATCACAAAAGTGAAATTATATTTATACCTAAATGCTATTTAACCGAACGATATTTATTTTAGGACAAATTTATCCATATTATAACTGACACTAAGGCTGAGAGGGTCTATGTCCCCCAGAGTACTGCCGGAACGTACCCTGGGTACGGATGTATGCTGGTATTCAGATGTTTACAACCATATATATATATATATATATATATAATATATACAATTACTGACTCTCTTACAAGTTCTGTCGGCAGTACACTGTAACCTGTGTTGTAGGCTCTATATGATTTCACATCTGTGCATGATGTGGCAGTACGTGCACTGTTATGGGTACTGACCACCTGGCGATATCTGTATTGTGGATGTAACATGTCACGATCATTTGTTAACAGGTTCATGAACTATCGAGCCAACGGAAATATGGCTTACGTACCAACGCCGTTCGAACACGTAGCGAATATAGTGACACATGGGGTATGTCGTGCAGTTGTGTGTGACACTCAACATATAAAAACTCATATAAACACTCAACTAATAAAAAAATCATAATTAACCTCAATATATATCCAAACACAGGTATTATTGGTGTGCACAATGATTTTTTTTCCATAATTAATGCGTTATTATTTATACGTGGTTGTACATGGTTTATATATATAAATTATGATTTTAAAAGTGATATTAAAGACCAAGAAGTGTTCATTCGAATGGGGGCTGTAATAATTAAAGCACATAATTCTATATTCTAACTAATAAAGTTAACAGCCAGTTGGATGCTATATAGATATATTAATTTCATATTTAATGGAATTACTTCATAAATGTTATGAATAGCAATCGTAAACCACAGTTGTTGTAGTGATTCCGCAATCATTTTATTCCCACATACTAGGCTTACAAGCAGCATCAGCAATTCAACTTTCATCCCCTAAATGGTTCTTTTTTCAGATTTTCATAATCCCTGCAGCATATTGCCTTTTCTTCATGATCGAGCGGTCTCAGACTCCGACGCAGTACTTCAATGCACTAGTGTACGGCGGTGCACTAATAGCACTTTTCACCATGTCTACGACGTGGCACACTATATCCTACACCGGTGCTTGTAGGTACGATAGCAATCACTGTACGTTAAGCGTGTAGTGTCCGCTCAGTATTTCGCATGTGTTTTCATCTTCTGTACAGCTTAATATATTCGTGATCAGTATATAGGCACACCTGAGCTTGTGACCTGAGGCCTCCATTAGCATGTGTCATTATTCGTTTGTCGATGACAGAACATTTAATTTGTGTGTGCGTGTGTCATTTTTCTTTTGTAGAGGCTGTAAAGATTTCTTCCATATAGGAGACAGGGCAGTTATTTACATATTCATAGCAGCCTCGTACACACCATGGTAAGGACGTAATATTTGACTCGCCGTAAAAATACCTCTTGTTTTAAATACTGTAAGTGCAGCTGCCGAAATTTGCTATCCGCCTCACTTCAATCCCCGATCGTGCTCAAAGCTCCGTTTGCCTCCTCTGTGCACTAATCGTGTGTTACATATTTAATCACAATTAAAAGGTTTGCTCGCATCTCTTGTTAGTAGAGTGGTGGTAATGCAATCGTGAATCGCATGAACCTCCTGGTTGTCCTTGCGTGTGCAAGTACGAACACTCTTACATAGACAATTACCTTTTTTCGTTTTTTTTTTTGGTAGGTTAACGATGAAGCGGGTGCTGAGTGATGGATCGCAGTGGGTCTACCTGATGTGGATGCTTGCTTTCCTCGGCATCGTGTATCAATACACTTTCCACGAAAAGTAGGCGAATGCTCGTCCTTCACTAGCATGCACGACGTGATAACGGTTTATTCCCGGTTGGCCTACTCCCATTTCGCCTACAGCAAAATTCCCAGTTGTCTTACACCCATTTCACCTACTCCCAATTCGTCTACGCTCAAAATCTACCCCATTCCCATTTCGTCTACGATCGGTTTGTTTACTAAATAATCATTTCTAATTAATAAAACATGGTTTTGATTGGCATACATAGACTACACGAACCAGAAGAAAACATAGATACAAATAATGAGAACACAACTTGACAAAAATAGAAAACACAGTAGCATATGGGAGTAGGCAAAATGGGAATATTGCCGATTCTGAGAGTAGACGAAATGGGAGTTGGCCAACTGGGATGCTACCGTGATAGCTTATGTGGTGGTCGTATTACTCACGGTCGTATTTCCTTTCCCCATACAGGACTGCATGCTGCTGGCATTCTCCACTTTCGCAAAATGCCATGAAAAAATGACAGTGGCGATTTTACTACACTAAGTGGCGAGAACAAATGGCGAATGTTTTAACTGCTCACAAAATTACATGTGATTAATGAAATCGTCAAATTGCAGTGCCATATGTCGTAAAATGTTTTCGTACACCTTTTTTCCCATACCCATCACCTGTTTATGTCTTGCTTAGCACGTACGATAAAGTGAACAGTGGCTATAGTTTTTCATCGGTGGCTCAAACATATCTTTGGTGGCTCATGTCATGGCTCAAACTTTAAAACATTCAGAGGGTGCCCTGTGTATATGCATCTTAATGCCAGCTAATAATATAATGTTTCATAATTTTGTTTCAGGCACAAATGGCTAGCAACGTTGTTCTATGTTGGAGTTTCACTAGTTCCTGGGTTAGGATTTGCGTGGATGTGCACGGTAAGAGGCGTTGGGACAATAAAACGGCTCAGCGATGTTTACATACTCAGTGTTTAACACAAATCACGGCAGCTAGCATTGCATACATTTAGATATTAGTAAGTGTGATGCTGTAAGAGTACTGCGTGGGGTTCAGTACTGGTAGTAATGATAGATTCAGTGGTGCGTGGCATCAGTTAATTCATGTGAAGCTATCAGATATTATCATAATTATGGGTAGTTTGGTAGTTAAAAAAAAATTTGATACAGGTCTATCTAAATGCTAACTGTAGTTGGAGCTTGTGCGTGATTGCATTTTATCTATGATTAGTGAACTGATTTCACACCCATCACCGACGTGTGTTCAACTGGCTATGTCTGTGTTCACTGCCGTGACTCGTCTTTCCTATGTATTTATTTGTCGCAACATCGCTAATTTCAAGAAGCGTAGCTTATTGCAAAACGTTAAACATAAGTCGTGAGTTATCACACATGTTAATATATATATATATATCAGGAGTTAGATAATAGTCGGGAGGAGTGTGACATCAATAACAAGGGAAATTCGTCATTTTACTCCTTATAATACCTACGATTTATTACGCATAACTCCAATCCAAACTTGGAGCTCAAATCGGGACACAGTACATTCGCCAATCATTCGTCGCGAAAATCGTTTCCTCGTAGACACCCACAATCCGGAGATACAGCCTAAAACGTACGACCACGAATTCTTCCATTCTTTGGCCTCAATCCAGCCCATTGCCGCGCCTATAATTCACGACAAATAAGCAGCAAACACTGCCGCCAGTCGCTGTGTTTGCCTCTCTCGCGATAGCTGAATGGTGGCGTTGTGGTCGCGGGGAGATTGGAGATCGACGCAACACTCGACGAGCAAATCATGCGGTTGGCCGTAGCGTTGCGTGAAGGCATGCCAGCTATGTACAAAGGTGGCCTGGTAGTTGCTGATACCGGGTCCAAAGCCGTTATCTCGCCGAGTGTTGGATTGCCTAATCTCCCAGCGAGCCAATGCCTCGCTCAGTTTAGCATTAGCCGTTAGGTAGCTGCCTTTGTTTTGAATTTTATAGGCGCGCAATGGCTGGCATTTGATGGCCAAAGAATGGAGAATCGTGTCGTACGTTTTTAGGCTGTATCTCGGATTGCGGGTGTCTACGAATTTGGAAACGATTTGCACATGATTGGCGAATAGTACTGGTGTCCGATTTGATCTCAAGTTGGATGAGTTAGGCGTGTAGTAAATCGTATAGGTATTTATAAGGGCTAGTAAAATGACGAATTTCCCTTGTTTATTTGATGTTCACACTCCCTTATTATCTACTCGCTGATTATATATATATATTCAGAAGTAGATAATAGGGAAGGAGTGTGACTTCAATAAACATGGGAAATTCGTCATTTACTAGCTGGGAGAGCTGGAGCTGATTGCGGTGGCGTGCGTGCGTGAGGGGCATACCAGCTGTAAATAGGTCAAAGATTAGCTCGCTGAGTGTTGTGTCGATGTCCAATCTCCCAGCGAGCCACACCGCATCGCCGAGTGCGCAAGAGTCGTTAGTAGCTGCCTATTGTTTCAAGTTAGGCGGGTTATGGAGTCGATTTGCTGGCAACAGAATGGAGAATCTGTCGTACGATTTTAGTTCTGTATCTCCAGATTGCGGGTGTATACGAGGAAACGATTTCGCACGATGCTAGGTGAATGTACTCTGTACGATTTGAGCTCAAGTTTGTTGAGTTACGCCTAGTAAATCGTAGGTATTCTAAGGCTAGTAAATGACGAATTTCCCTTGTTTATTGAAGTCACACTCCTTCCCTATTATCTACTTCTGATATATATATATATGTATACATCGCGAGTCATGTTCAACTGGCTATGTCTGTGTTCACTGTTGTGACTCGTCTTTCCTACTCGGCATCTTTTTCTCCCAACATCGATTTTTCGTCTCTTGCAGCACGACCTGAGCGGCGTGCACGAGATGGCACTAGGGGGCGCTTTCTTCCTCACCGGCGTTGTCTTCTTCAAGTCGGACGGCCTCGTTCCGTTTGCGCACGCGATATGGCACCTGTTCGTTGTCGCCGGCGCCGCCTGCCAGTTGTACGCCGTCTGTAAGTACCTGATGATTCCCATGGCAACCGCATGACGGCATCGTGAATAACATTCGGATGGACGGCAGGAGAGCTCTCATGTCTACCCGCGTGCGCAATGGTGGCACGGGCGGGTAGTACTTCACCGGTTGTGTTCTTCGTAAAAACCTCAGCACCGATAGTATTATCACGTGTGACCTGATCAGTGGCGCTTCGTAAACCCGAGCGTTTTACATCGAGCGGTCATCGCGAGTGATTAGGATTTCGGACGGATCTAATCATTGGAAACCCACTGGGTCGGTATTGCCATAGCATCCGTTTGATATTCCAGTGTGAATTAGTGAATGCGCGCGAAGTGAAACAAGTGCAGTGATAGCGAACACGTGCTCGTAGAATGGCACGAATATCGCGATTGTGATTATTTTATTGATCAGTTTTCTGGTGAAGCCACTGTCACTTAATCACGTGTGCGCAGCGGTGTTAAATGTGTGGCAGCTATAGTCTGTCCGACCTCAGTAGGTAATATCGTATCTACAAGGTGTTAGTTAATTTTATTAATTTATTGTCCAAAGTCCCGAATAGTTTTGAGAAGCATAGCTTATTGCAAAAAATTTAATGTAAATCGTGAATAATTACACACGTTATATATATCGCGTTCTTAATATATTTTTCCATTAAACTGTATTATCTATGGGGCACATTTTAGGATGTAACACCTGTGTTTATAAGGCTATCAACAATTATTTTTGACTGTTTTTTACAAAAAAAAGTTTTATAATGGAAACTGCAATTAACAGATGTATTTATATATATATCGGGGGTGAATAAGGAAAGAATCTGTCATTACTCACCCCCAA
>NW_014577662.1:12319-13619 GCF_000485595.1 Priapulus caudatus | reverse complement strand
TATAATTATAAATATATATATATATATATATATATGTATATGTATGTATGTATATATATATAATTATAAATATATATATATATATATATATATGTCTGTATGTATGTATGCATGTATGCAGAAGCAATAGGTAACGAACGTGTCAACCAAAAGTCCATGAAACCAGTCCAGCAAACTAAAATCAACCCAGATCCATGTTAGAGAATCTATAACTTGTTGGTGCCGTGAGAATCATACCAAATAATTGTGAAGTCTCAGTTATGCTAATTATCCTAATATCATATTCAAGTGGCATATTTTATCACCATATGTCCTGTGAACTTCGAGATTTCCAGACGTTACTAAACTTTTAAAAACAATTGAGATTTTTGTAGACAACGCGGCTGTAAGCACATTAAGTGTCATTAACCATGTTTTGCGTTGTCACGATTTTTCTTAAAGAAATGGGATGAATTCGTTGTCAACGACCATTACTTTGACTACAAGTAATGGTGTTATCTTTACAGGGTATAGAGTTAGTTTCACATGTCCGTGCATGACCAAGTTGTGTTGAGTACCATTGCAAGACTAGGCATGTATATCCGTCGCTTGACATGTGAAGTATATAACGTCAGTGTATAATCATCCATATTGTCCCTGCACTAAAAATAGTCGAGAGCGAGTGCAATAGCTGATATGATCAATAGCGTATTAAGAATTAAACATTCTTAATACGCTCTTGTTATGATTAAAGTGCACGTATAGCCTAATATGCTAGTGTACTAATGATATACTATTGTTCATTGCCCCGTTTCTACTTCAGCAAACGTCACCGTGATTTTGTGAAGTAGAATTGCCATGAGAGTAACACATGTAACAGCTTTTACACTCGTGTGTGTGTGTAAATTATTTTATTTTGATTACTCGTATATAGGTGAGCGAGCAGTATACTTATATGTTCGACTAGAAACCATAGAGCTTTCGATGTACGGTGGTAGTGACCCTTGAGATAATATTCTTGCAGGAGTTTCGTGTAGTAAAGCTAAAATGATGGACATTGGTGAATCCTTTATGATTTGTAAACTAGTAATGTGATGCGTATAGGCTAGATCATATATGTGTGTTTATGTATCAGTGGTCACGACTATGTAATGGCTCATGTAAGGTGCTAAACAGCGTACCCTTAACTCTTAGGGGATAAATCAACCAGAGATCATAATTTATAGCAAATATATAGTATATATGTGCGTGTGTGTATATATGTATGTATATATATATATATACATATATATATATATATATATATATATATATATATATA
>NW_014577662.1:9631-12309 GCF_000485595.1 Priapulus caudatus | reverse complement strand
TATATATATATATATATATATATATATATATATATATATATATATATATATACATACACACATATATTATATATCTATATATATATATATAGTAAAGTATATACAATCGATCAGTATGTAAACAAACTCCCGTTTAACAGCATACCTTTATGATTCTTACGCACGTCTGAGCAGCTGAAAGTCCTGGATGATTCACAGAGTAAAAGACCAGCCGATAAAGTTTGCACGGGAATTTTGATGTCGCTATTTCTAAAAACAAAGCCGAATTTAGCACAGTTTCACACGCCTACTTTCGAATCTTATACATATACATATACATATATATATATATTATACATATATTCTTATAATATGGTTTGTCGTTTGTTATATTTCGTGATGTCACTACATTGATGACTTACTAATGTTGGCGTTGAAAGATCAGAATCATTACCCGCTTTCACTAATGAGTACAAAAGGAATTAGTTGGTTATTATATTCAAATATCTAGCATCGATTCTAAAATATTGCATTATTTTAGAAACGAAATTTTGATGTATTTTTGTGTATTCTTTGAATATGCTTAGCAGTCGATAGAATCCATTGTTGATTGCTCAACCAACCAGAGCACGCCCTGCTGCAGCAGGCAGTGTTGTTGAATTTTTTCATCGTAGTTTTCCTACGTTAAAATGACCAGGACCCCCCCTCCCCCCTCTTACTAGTAGGTGGCACAATCATGCCAGGTTGTATTTGCCAACGGTGACACCCTCCTCTTTAAGATTCGTGGTTGCTCATGCAAAATACATCGCCATGCTTTCACCAGATATTTACGCGGTTAGTTAAACGACCGTGTGATTATTTTCTGACATTACGAATTGAATTTTGGTTGGCATAGGCGGATGGTCTGTGCGTCGTAAATAAATCGGGAAGGGTTGCGTGCAAACGATGACCTTCCTTCTAAATGTGCTCTGATTTGCGTTAGTTAATTGTTGTAGTCGCATGTAGGCGCGTGTTTTTCCGGTACTCGCCATAATTGTCGGACTTGTGTATTTATATAGAAAATGTCGATAATTCCCTTCGTGCCAGGTTTAATGTTACATGTCCAATTGTGTTGCTATTTTAATGTTTTTGATGATAAGCATTTTTGAGTATTAAATACCAGTATTAACGGCTAATCGTTTATATTGCCCCCCCCCACACACACACACGTGCGCACACGCTCACAGATGCACGCACGAACACACACGCACACACGCACGCACGCACACACACACACACACACACACACACACACACACACACACGCACAGCTTGCATATCTTGCATTTATATTTTGTATTTTGCTCAAAGCTGTATCGAGTGAGTCGTTATGTACTGTTTATAGTGACTGTGTACGCATTTAATAGTTAATATGGAAAAGAGTAATTATATTATAAAATAGATGTGTAGCGATTTCATGTGGAAATTCATTTTTGTCAACTGTATACAATACGTCATTACTATCAGTATCATGCCTGTACCTCTTGTGATATTTAAATAAATTCATGTCCGTTATAGATTGTGCAATGATACAAGGCTATACATCGTTTCAATCGTTTTCAATGTGTTATCAACATTTTACGTCGCCTTGAAATTTATTACCTCAGAAAAGTCAAAAAAGTTACCACATACTAGTTACTACTGTTCCATTAAGATCACCATATTAAAGACGTTATCATAGTCTGATCTTTGTGCATACTCAAACTATATGAACTAACTTTTTTTGGCATGGTATATAAATTTTACAAAGTAATTAATGAAGAGTGCATTGGATTTACGCTTAAATATTAATGTAACATGTAGTTTTGTATAGATCAACGCGTGTTGAATGAACGCGTTTCGTCGTGAAAAAATCGTTTATATTCAGTGAAGATGTTTTTTCACTTTACTTAATTGGCAGGTCAACACGTTAACGCATTCGAATTTTTTGGAGCGTGCACTTCTTTAACGTTCTCATATTCTGCGTTGCTGATTCTCTACGACGTGACACCTTACCCATCGACGTTCTTATGATTCACTCGCACATCGGTCTCAACTACTGATCTCTACTATACTAATATAGATAGTCTATAGTTAGTATAGTAGAGATCAGTGGTCTCAACGCAAAGATCAAACTGCATGCAGCGCCCCCTTCGTACAACTCATGATGAACCAGAGCAAGAGCGCCTGTGTCGTGGAGTTTGCGAAAAAATATGCCTACCCGCAGAAATAGATCTGTCGGCGGCACAGCATTAGGAAGGGTGAACTTTGAGTTATAATGGCTCCGCCGTGTTTACCGTTACGGTCTGCAACCAGAGCATATGAATCACATGCTCTGCTGCAACCCACCGGAACTGCGGGCATACCCTGGTCATGGAACAGAGCTCGCTAGCATGCGAATGTCGGATCACGTCGCGATCGTCGGCTCTAGGGTACGACGACGTCACGCGTGCGTTTGTATACGGATTTCTCGTACTGTTTTTTTTCCGGCACGACATAACGTCATACGGTGTAATCGCAGTGCGTGCGTTAACTGTTGAAGGTAAGCTATAGCTGCTATAACGTGTTTAATTTTACCCATCCTGCATATACGGTTTCTCGTAGTCCTACTAATTTAAACTAGCACTGTCTGAGCGCATGTGTTATTTTACGCAAGTATATGTGTATATATGTATATATAT
>NW_014577662.1:0-2500 GCF_000485595.1 Priapulus caudatus | reverse complement strand
CAACATAAATTATACATATAGGTTCATAATACAGAACATATTGGACCGACAAATGTGAATGCGCGATAAAAAGGAATGCACGGTGTGCCAAATGTGCCAAATTGCTCTAAGAATAGTATAACGAGCTCACGCACTATAATTTAGGGGCTTTTAGCAGTAGAACGAATTAGGATATAGCTATACTATATGGATATAAGTTCATATATTAGTATTAATAGCTCATATTAGATAAACGTTATACTCAATTGAAATACGTTACCTTTAGACTCGACTACGGTGAGAACTTTACCACAGTTCAGTACCACGCTGCTATCAATCAATTCCCGTACGTAGATATAGCGATCTATATATGAGCGTATATACTACACGTATAAAAAATATATTGCAGTGTGGCCTTAACTTATGTATCACACCGAGAAACTGCAGAGCACTGTATTTGGTACAATCGCAGATTGAGCACACACTGATAAATCGTCGAGTTGATATTTAGCTTTCCACCGTCGACATCAACATTAACGACACGAAGGTAAATACTGCAAGAACCGACGTCGTCGTAGATTCAGTTGTGTACGTGTACGTGCTACGTGCGATATAATCCTATAATAACACACATATACACTTGACCTTCGCGTGGCATTCCTTTACTAGAACTAAACGGTGTGCGACCAAGGGCAAACGGGTGTGCGTGCTAACGTCGATATAGGTCTATATATATCTACGTATTTATCACGAGGCTTTTGTGCAAAACAGGTCGCCGTGGGCTAGGCCAGTGCGACAACCGCACCCCGAATAGAACCATATGGCTGGTCGCTTAGCACTGGGCATGCGCGAGACATCCCTATAACCCCTTCGCGCGCTTTTCATACCTACACGGACTCAATCAGCATGGGCTCGGAACCTGTTTATGTTTTGACGGTGTACGGGTTGCTGCGCTATTGTTTTTTGTTTGTGTCGCAGTCATAGATATCCTATAACAGCAGTGGTCGCGGCGAATCCGGTTGTAAAGATCCGGTCTCAAACAATCACAATACGTTCCATTGTCGTTCAATACGTCATCAAGCCATCAGTCACGTACATTGTCTTCCTGCTTGCTTGCTCTACGTATGCACGTAACACTTCGCTCTGCAACAGGCGAGCTAGTGGCAAAGCGGAGTGCTACACATAGATGCGTAAGCATATATGTATGCCTATGTATGAATGAGGATATGTATGTTGGTGGTAGACTAACTCTTACATTTTTGTTTGTTCATTCTGCGTGACAGATGGCTTTCAATCGAAGAAGAACTTCTAGCCACTTGCAACATCATTTGTAGGCAAAAATAGCTTCCTAAAACATAGCTACGAACTAGATAGATGTAGCAGAAAACATTTATTAAAACACGAATATGTTATTAAATACACATATCGATCGTTTGTCAATAAAACAAGATCATTATAAAATTACATGTACACATATATACGGGTTAACTAAGTAGTTGGGGTTATTAGCAAATATTGGCTATCACAGCGATATGTATATATATATATATATATATATGCAATACTTTGATATTTGTATAATATGCTATTATGCACTTTGTGCAAATGACAATATCGATGGGGAACATTAAGTTATGCATGGAGCATAAGCATGCGTTTACACACATCTTCGTAAACACATATACATGCACCTACGTTCACGATCGAACACATCTTTTTAACAGGAAAAAATCTTACTGGAAGTTTTCTGCCTTAACAACAAAACATTAATTATAGTTTAATTTTATGTAATATATAGACGTAAGTATGTCCACGGTTGGCTTTGCTGACCAGGCCATAAGCTTCTCATATCTAATGAGTTACACTAAACAGGAATGAACACACTGGTCAGACATCTTTGCTTTACAAGAATCCATAGCTTACACAGACATACACATCGAGTTGGGATCACTTACAAAGGGACCAAAAATTGTAATATTTTGTGCTTAGCACTAAACGGGAAATACCGGCACATGTACACTAGTTTGACACGATACACGCCTCACGTTCTACGTCTTACACGAACAGCGGAATCTATGAAAAATATTCTGACAAGGACCTAAACTCGCCGCAGTCTGCACTGAGCACGAATACTCACGAAGCACCTTGCTGCAATTCATGCGATGTCGCACAAGCACAGCGCCATCTACAATCGTGCTAAACGCCCCTCGTTGCCGCCATGTCGCAAAGTCCCGCGGTTATACTGCCTGTAAGTTCTACAGTGCGATGGCGAGATCATGCCTACACAGCGCCACCTATAAATGTGCTGAATTGCTCTCGTTGCCAGTCTAATGTAGACTGCCTCCCTAGATCTACAGCCCCGCGCTTACACCTCGCGCGTCGCCAGTCTACTGTAGACTGCCCCCATAGTTCTACAGCCCCACACTACACCTCGCACATGCGTCTAAACAGAGGAATTGCTCCGACCTGTGATTGGAGAATAAAAATAGACCCCGCCCACTTTTCCATTTTTGGAGGATAA
>NW_014577661.1:330292-331748 GCF_000485595.1 Priapulus caudatus | reverse complement strand
GGCAACTTCTTCGAACTATTGGAAAATATTAGTATAAATGCTGACAGGTTCAATGAGCAGGAAAGGCAACTATTTATGCAAATTTCACAAAATCCGAGATGGCCACCTTATGCATATTAGATTGTTGGTAGCCAAAATATGTTGGTTGCATAGAATATGAAGATAGCTTCAAGAAAATGTATAGTTTTGCTTGTCTAAACCCATTAATGAAAGACATATAGTTGGTTACTGAAAAATCAACGAAAAATCAAGGTAAATATCTTCAAGAACTGGAAATTTATCTTTGAACTTTTAGCTTGATTACCTTACCTTCAGAACATTTATCTTGATTTTTCAGTTACAGCAGAGTTACTGCGACTAATCAGTCACGAGTCGGTGTTGAGTGCGGGGTAGTTCTGAATTCACTAATAATGGCGGTTTTGTTTACGTTGGAAATTACGAAAGTCTGATAAATTGGACAATAGTTGTGACTATTCCAGAAGAGAAGGAACCGCGTGTGGATTTGGTCAAACTAAAAAATAGGTGTGTTTCTGGTCGACCGACCGTCCCTAGATTATTAGGGCCAACCCTAAACATTTTTTTCCAAAAAAAAAATTTGATAATTTTTTTTTTTATTATTTGAAATTTGACAGACAAAACTTGAGATTTTTTACTACAAACACGTTCTGTACTTGCTTACTAACTTATCCCTACCTATACACCACTTTATAGCATGCATCAGAAGGATACTAGGAACCAAAGAATAAAAAAAAAAATAAAACAAAAAAAAACCCTACCTACCTACCCTACTTTTGTTTTCGATGCAATAGGAAACACACCTATTTTTTTGTTTGGCCTTTTCAGATTTCCTGATCCCGGGCGGTTAAAACGGTATCAAGGTCTTTGTGTTCGGTTGTCTGATTGCTGAGATCTAGCCATTTTTATTCGCGACTCGGGTTATAAGTTGTGACAAGAAATTTTTCGCATTGGCTAGTGGTTTGCCATCAAGTTTAACAGCTCTAATATGGAATCGAGGTACAGGGGTGGATTAATTGTTGTGCATGGTCGAAGTGGATACATCTGGCTGTGATATGGTGCAAAAGTTGGTAGAATAAGTGTGAATTTCTGTCTGTGGTTGGAGCTCAAATGAAAGGTTACTGTGATCGCCAGCATGCGGAAGTTAGATCGCTTTTTCTCTTTATATATATATATATAACACTTTTTTTTTTCTTTTTTCTTTTTTGCCTTAAATCCCTGTGATTGTATATGATGGCTAATTGCCTAAATAAATAAAAAATATTACTATCAGTAATGCTGAGAGGGTCTATGTCCCCCAGGGTACTGCCGGAACGTACCCTGGGTACGGTCCGGCAGCGCGCGAGCTTGGCACTCGCCCGCTCGCCAATGCTGAGTGAAAATAATATCGGGCGAGTGAAAACTAAAGCTGACTCGCCCATGTTGGCGAGTAAAAATAATT
>NW_014577661.1:315124-330282 GCF_000485595.1 Priapulus caudatus | reverse complement strand
AATATTTTGTTTTTGGTATTTTTTAGTCGCCCAGCAGAGGTTTTGGTCGCCATTGGCGACCGGGCGACTGGCTGTGTCGAACACTGTATATGGGTTGATATCTTACTACCAAGATCCAATATTGACCGGGGTATGCTATCGACCACCAAAACAAGGCAACTTCTTCGAACTATTGGAAAATATTAGTATAAATGCTGACAGGTTCAATGAGCAGGAAAGGCAACTATTTATGCAAATTTCACAAAATCCAAGATTGCAAGATCTTAGGTCCCTGTGATTGTTTATGATGGATAATTGCCTAAATAGAAAAATAAAAATTACTATTAGTAATGCTGAGAGGGTCTATGTCCCCCATGGTACTGCCGAAACGTAACCTGGGTACGGTCCAGCAGCGTGCGAGCTTGGCACTCGCCCGCTCGCCAATGTCGAGTGAAAATAATATCGGGCGAGTGAAAGCTAAAGCTGACTCGCCCATGTTGGCGAGTAAAAATAATTGTCTTAAACTTTAATCAAATGTTGGTTCCTTACGATATATATCCAAACATTGATGAAATACAGTTGTAGCGATTGTGAAGGGCGGCTATCCCACGACATCCTCACTTTATATTATCAAGGGTCGCCGAAGAAAGCAGCCCGCGAGAGCGTGCAGCGCCAGCACGGCATGGCTATTGATTGATGGCTATTGTTGGCATATTGATTGATGTACGGGGAGGGGGGGGTGCAGGATTGTTTAAAAGTCACGTTGCCCTTGGTGTTAACAAGTCAATAAAATCGGCGTAACGTGGCGTTTCATTGATGGGGCAAAGCAGCCCGAGAATAAAAGTAAATTAAATGAAAATGAAAACAGGAACTTTCAGAGGAGATGTGCCTTGAATTTTTGAGAAAAGTGATCAATGAATTACATGTGTAGTTAAATCAATTGTGTTTTTGTGTTTTTCCACTATTGTTTGACAAGCATTTTTGTTTTAAAATTTGGGCGAGTACAGATTCCGTTTGGGCGAGTTAACTTATTGACTCACTCGCCCAGTTTGGCAAGTGGTTTTTATTTTAAAGCTCTAACACTGGTCCGGTATACCGGAACGTACCCTGGTACTATCTAATAACATGCCGGACCGTACCTCGCCTACTCCACTAACGAGTCTAGGGAGTCGCCTACGCCTAACCATATCAGATAGTTACCAGGGTACGTTCTGGCAGTAACCTGGGCCTGAGCATCAGGAACATAGAGTCCCTATGAGTATGAGCATTAGCCATTACTAGCATTACTAATAATAAGATTAATACTTAGTAATAGTACTAGTAGACCGAATAATTCTGTCCCATATAAACTTTTTTTATGTTTTGGTGAGGGTTATTGGGACAGAACGGGGTTCATTGAAATTTTGTGAGATCGCATGCAAAATGCATGCGCTGCCAATGCGGCCCGTACGCCGCTATTGGCGCAAAAAAAAACCTACCGTTCCCTTCTACATGGCTTTACCTTGCTACTGATATGTGTATACATTCGCTTCAATCGTTATTCACTTCTTAAAAGACTGTTTTTCAGGCCCCGCTTCATTTCACTTTAGTAAATTACATTCGCCATTTACAAACAATCAGACCAATCACAGCGAGTCTTACAATAGCCTGGTTCTTGCTTGTATCTGTGGCGCTGCAGGAGGGCTGATAGACTCGCTCTGATTGGTCTGATTGTTTGTAAATGGCGAATGTGATATACGAAAGTGGAATGAAGCGGGTTTCTGAAAAACAATCTTTTAAGAAGTGAATAACGATTGAAGTGAATGTATACACATATCAGTAGCAAGGTAAAGCCATGTAGAAGGGAACGTTAGGTTTTTTTTCGCGCAAATAGCGGCGTACGGGCCGCATTCGCAGCGCATGCATTTTGCATGCGATCTCACGAAATTTCAATAAACCCCGTTCTGTCCCAATAACCCTCACCAAAATATAAAAAAGGTTATATGGGACAGAATTATTCGGTCTAGGTTACATGATTGTATCTATCGTAGCCTAAGTAGGTAATATTAATAACCTCGTTCATCTCAACAACCATCGCGTCGACGTCTGCTGCACCCACTGGCTCTGAACCATCCATAGCGGCAGCTGCCGTTTCGGCATCAACTCTTACTACGATACAATATGCGAAAAATACCGGAGCAACAATAACAATCACACAAAACTTAGTAAACTTGATCAGAATCAGCTACAAAGTAAGTATGGCATATGCGCGCGCTACGAACGGTAACATGTGAACAGTGTTTACTCATACTGAAAATAGCCACTGATTAACCATGATATTACACAGTTAATACAAAGATTAAATTGCAAAACTGCAATCATTTAAAAATGAGAATTGTTAGCCATATCTATAAAAATGATAGATACATTAAGCGCTTAGTTTATATTTAAGTATTTCGCAACAGCAAGTGTGATTTTTTTCGCACATTAGTGGCGGTTGCACTTTTCTTTTCGGCGGCCGAAACTACCGGCGGCAGCCGATAAATTATGTCGTCGCCCTACTTTAAACTTATAATAATATGGTCTTATAATACAGCACGTTACGTCTTTCAGAGTAGAAGTTGATAAAAGCAAAGCATCTAGTGATTTGCACAAATCGTCAAATGTTCAAAGTGTGAGTATACAATAGTACTAGTACTAGTAGTAGTAGATTTTCTGCACATGCATACCTCACAGTTTCGCTCGCTCTGTCTAAGACACAGTCTAACTTTATGAGTCGGTGTTGTTTAACTTTAGCCGTTTAGGGCCGAGTTCGATCATTTATTGATTGGTTAGTGTTTTTGAAAATTGTATATATAAATTACTTTGTCGCTTGTACTCGCTATCAGTACCGGCATGACCCTGGCAATTTTATATTTATTCTTCTAGGGCCTAATAAAAGTGAGTAATGTTAATTGTTATATATATCATATGACTATGACTTCGTATGAGTTCGTGACAATTTTCAAAAAGCCATAGCATAGGCATAATGCAATAAAGCAAAGTCGTCGTCTGTGGATTTCTCACGAAATGCGACGAACTTAACCGTCGATGTCAGCTCTCGTGCAATCGCTAGACTGCTAGTGACCGTGTATAATGTCTAGCATACGGATCGAGGACGGGGCCGAGCTGTCGATCGAAGATGGCCCCCGCGGCGACTCCGAGGCCGACCAGTTGGTGGACGTCGAGGGAAGCTGGTCGCCGCATCCCTGGATGCAGTCCACTCCAGATTTCATCGACCTGGACAGCTACGCGATGGCGGTGAGGATGGTGGCTGCGAGAAAGCGCGCGCCGTGGTGACCGAGAGGTGTAATCTATCGATTCCCCAGGGTTTCTTGCACATAAGAGTCCCAGTGGCGCACTGCCGTTGTAAAATTTAACATTGCCATTGTGAAAATGTTCTTATATTTACCCGTTGTTGTTAAAACAGTGTCAACCCAAAATTAAATATATCACCACCTGCTTATGGCATATTTAGATTGCCATGTGCATTTCTTGAGTCATGTGATGTGGGGTCTAGACTCTACACTTTTCCTATGGCCTACGCACGGCTTTGAATCCATCATGATATGGATCGTATGAATACGCGTTAATTTTCCAAACTAGCCATTACTCCTTTTGTCTAATTTTCCCTCAGAAGAAACCATGTTCCCCTGATAGTTTTTTAATAGCTGTGGTGTAATCAACAGGTGTCAGATTTGCGTGTATATGTGCGGCAAACGTAGGATCGACACATCTGCTGTTATTTGACAGTTATCGCTTTGCTCTCCTGTCTTAATTTGCTCATTATCGCTGTCTTCTCTTGCTATTCTGGACTCTGCTGTCATGCAGGCATGCATGCACGCATACATGCAAGCACACAGGTCTCTATATCAATGTTTCTGCTCTCCGCTAGCACCTTCGCTGTCTACCCTTGCAGAGAAATGCCTCCGAGGTGACCAGAGACTCGCGCGCCGCGGCACCGGGCGTCGACGACATACCCGTGTCAATCCTGCTGACTCAGCACGGCGAACGAACTCCAACCGTTCCTTTTAAAAACAACGACCTCAGCAATCCTGTCACGGCAACAGAACGAGACGGCAACGCCGCGGCGGCGACGACAGGCACCGTGGGGGCGCCACGGTGCACCGGGCAAGCACTGGAACCCGACGGTGCGGGGAGACAGTCTCACGCAAGATTTACAGACCGGCAAGGTGGGTGCAGGCGTGGGAAAGCTCGCAAAAAACGTCATCGGTGAAATTTTGCGTGTTTGCGGTGAAGAGTAGGAACTCTGCAGCCGATACGAGTGAAGGCGGCCAGAACTGATAACTATAACCCTGATTCGAAGCTGATTACGTCACTGTATCTTTCTGTTCTGTAAATAGTAAAAGTAACAAAAATTTGTCCACTTTTTCACAAAATGTAAGTGATTCGGTTAACTTTTTATGGTTAAATTGCTGCATTATACGTCCTATTTCGCTGTTCCGTTCGATGTGAACAAATGCTCGTGACTCATACATAGCCCATAGCAAGCATTTAATGTCGTGATCAATATATCAAATCGCCCAGATTTTTTGAATTTATAACTAGTTGAAAAACAATCTTATCAGGTAAGAATTTGAGGATACATTTAATGCCGTTAGTACTTATTTTTCATGTAAAAAAATTGCAACAAAAATTTTACAAATTTACACCATAGAAAATTTGTGACGTAGTCAATTTAACACTTCCCATAGCCATAATTCCTACCCCTAATTCTTACCCCAAACCTTAAACAAGATTTCAATCCCTAACTCTCAAGCATTACCCTACTTTTTATCACTAATCCTTAACCCTAACCCTACTTCTAGCTGTAATCTTAATTCCCAACCTTAGTTCTTAACCCTAACCCTAATTTCCAACCCCAATCCTTGATCCTGACCCTAACCCTAACCGCAATCTAGCCAATAATCGTAACTGCTTGCATGGAGCTTACCCTCCAGCCAAATTATGCGAGCGATATACTTTGAAAATTATCAATTTCGATTGGCAATGGGTAAACGTGCGGGAGTGAGCGTTCGTCGTCTGCACGCATCGATTTGCTCACTACAGGAGAGAAGCGTGCCGGTGTCTCACCCCACCAGGCATCGTCAGATGGCATTCAATCATCCCAGTCATGCGCCAAGCGCCGGCGAGTCGCCGCCGCGGCCGTGGGAGCAGACGACAAGATGAAGGTCGCTCGCGTGTTGCCTAGCAACGCGACGGAGATGCTTCCTTCGGCGACGTCGTACGTCGTCAGAGTCGACACGCCGTTGTCGTGGCAGAGCGTCGCGGAAAAGCCAGGACTTGTGGAAATAGTGGTGAGTGCTTCTGTCCACTCTGACCGGGGAGGGGACCTTTTCTCTTCTCTTCGTTTTGGTCAGAATTTTCGTTTCGAAAATCATATCTGGTTTTCGTTTGATGAAATGAATAGGTATGCAATGGCTACCATGTTTCATGACAAAACAATAAAAAACAAGCATAGAACAAGTCTAAAAGAAAAAATCTTACATGGAGGGCGAACTTGGGCTCGAGTTACTCACAAGAGTTACTCACAAGAGTTGCTCACAAGACCTGAGCTCAAACTTGGAGATCAGGTAGCAAAAGGACTACCTATGAATTCTTGTGACTTCGTGTGCAAACACCTGCCCTGTCAATCGCCTACACTCACCTCACAAACGCGTTACACACCCAATTTCTTCGCACTGTTTCCAACTGGACCACGTCGCACTGACCTGCGTCTTTGCCTTAATTCTGTGTGAAGTTTTTCTTTTCATGCACATTCGGTCAGGTTGTCACCGATTGACGCCATCTTCGCTCTCTACGCTTGCAGGTGGACAAACCGGTAGACGGGCGCCTTTACGACGACACGGCGGCGCCTGTCTCATTGACGGCGGGCGCGGAAGGGAGCGAGTGGGGTGAGCTGCCGGTGGTGACCAGCGTAAACGGGAGCCTACCCACCAGGGATGAGGAGGAGGAGGAGGAGGAGGAGGAGGAACGGGGAAACCGAACGTCGTTTACCGTTCTGCGAGGTACGTGGCGGAAGGTAGCGGTTGATGGTAGCGGTGGAAGGTAGCGTGAAGTAAAGGTGGAAGGTAGCAGAAGGTAGCGGTGGAAGGTAGTGTAAAGTAAAGGTGGAAGGTAGCAGAAAGTAGTGGAACGTAGCGGTGGAAGGTAGTGGAACGTAGCAGAAGGTAGCGGTGGAAGGTAGCAGAAGGTAGTGGAAGATAGCAGTAGAGGTTAGCGGTGGAAGATAGCAGTAGGTAGTGAAAGGTAGCAGTAGGTAGTGGAAGGTAGCAGTGGGCACGCGTCTGCCGGCTGTGAGCCTGCGAGGATGCGCACGACAACCACCTCCTGCATCGACGCGAGAGAGCGGGAAAACCACGTGATTGCACGTCGTCTGCACGATCTAACCTCTCTCTCCTGCGCCGCGTTGCAGGGGTCGCCGCGGCCGGCGCGGCGTCGAGACACGCCTCATCGAGCCGTCACGACGCCTCCTCCCCCACACCGAAAAGTGGCCAGCCCCGTCCGACTGGCAACGAGACAAACAAGGTACGCAGTTCGTTCGAGATCGGTTCAACTTGCTCTCCACTGCGAATAGAATCCCACCAAATGCCACGCGGGAGCGTTCTCCTTTTCTCTCGGGGAATTTTCGGAAGACGGACCGGGCCGTGTCAAACAGAGCGAGCTTTTTCGTTTTAAGGAAACCGTCCTTCTGTCTTGAAGGAAGGAAGATAGAGTGAACTTCTAGAGATGATCGCTTCTATTCTTCTAGTGATGAGCTCGTTTCTACGACAGGTGTCGAGCAGGGTATTAGCCAGGAATGAGTATTGTGGGAGTGCAGAAAAAATATTTGAGAGTGGAATTTTACAAATGTACACGGCTTTAGATCAATATTTTAGGCCGTGCTACACATTTTTGGCCGTGCAGTTTCAAAACTGACCGTGCAAATCACACGCTGAAATGCAAACCTCACTCCGCTCTGTCTACCCCAAAAGTGTGGCTAACCACTAGACCGCTACCGCCAACCGATAATGCCACTGCCGCTGACACGAATGCGTTTTGCAAAACTACATTACATTCTCGCAGGTCAACCGGAACGCTGCGGTTTTCGGCAGCGGCGCTACAGCGTCGGCCAGACACCAGATGGCGCCGGCTGCGATCTTTGCGACGGATAAGAATGCGGTCGTTGAGCATGTGTCGTCGCATAATAGGGAGGCGAATGCTGCAGAGTCATCATCGCCGTGGCAGGAAGATGCCTACCCAAGTGAGACTCTGCTCATCTATTTATTTATTTATATATTTATTTATTTATTCAAAACGGGTAAATCGTTGACACAGCGACTGTTGTCATAATGTATTTGTTCAAAATCGTCAATTCCCTGACATAACAACTGTCATCGTCATATTTTTATTTATTTATTTATTTACTTAAACGACTTTATATATCAACAGCAAGTCTGAAGAGTTTATTATATTGTGCGGGGGGGGGGGGGGGAAAGAATGTCCTGACGTTAGTAGACTAGTACTAGCAGTGTATATATATTGTAATTAAAATATATATTGGGGGGAAAAAACCCACAAACATAAAAGTAAACCGCGAGTACTATCAATATCCGTTTTTTGCGCGTGTTTCATTTGACTACGTCACAAATTTTCTATGGTGTGTATTTGTAAAATATTTGTTGGCATTTTTTTACATTAAAAGTAAGTACTAACGGGACTAAATGTATCGTTAAGTTCTTACCTGATAAGATTGTTTCTCAACTAGTTCAAAATCCAAAATACCTGCACGATTTGATATTATTATCCTGACATTAATTGCTTGCTATGGGCTATGTATGAGTCACGAGTGTATGTTTACATTAAACAATATAGGAAAATAGAAAGTATAATGCAGCAATTTAACCATAAAAAGTGAACAGAATTACTTACATTTTGCGAAAAAGTGGAAATATTTTTTTTAGTTTTACTATTTACGGTGATGTAATCGCTTTCAGTGCTACAGCAGCTTGTGATGGTGGAAGCTGGCAGCAGCGATGAGGAGGAGGAGGAGGAGAAGGAAGGGCGTGATCCAACCTCGTGCCACGTGATGCTCAGGGACGTCACGGTGTCGCGGCCGTGGCTCGACGCCACGCGCATCAAGGTAACCGAGGTCGCGGACGAGGAGCCGGGGTCGCGGACGAGGAGCCGGGGTCGCGGACGAGGAGCCGGGGTCGCGGACGAGGAGCCGGGGTCGCGGGCGAGGAGCCGGAGCCACAAAGGTCGCGACGAGGAGCCCGGATGTGTCGCGGACAGGACCGGGGACGCCGTACGGCGAGGAGCGGGGCCAGGGTCGCTGCGACGAGGAGCCGCTGTGGTCGCGGTTACCGGAGGGTCGGGTCAGCGGACAAGAGCTGGGTCAGCCGGACGAGGAGCGGGTCCGCGGACGAGAAAGCCGGAACCCGTCGCGGACGAGAGCCGGGGTCGCGAACGAGAGCCGGGCGGGCGTCGCGGACGAGGAGCGGGGGTCGCGGACGAGGAGCCGGCTGGTCGCCGGCGACGGAGCCAGCGGTCGCGACGAGGAGCCGGGTGCAGCCGGACGAGGGGTCGGGGTTGCGACGAGAGGAAGCCGGGTCGCGGACGAGAGCCGGCCGGTCGCGGACGAAGGAGCCGGGTGGTCGCGTCCGAGGAGTCGGGGTCGCGGACGAGGAGCCGGGGTCGCGGGCGAGGAGCCGGGGTCGCGGACGAGGAGCTGGGGTCGCGTCCGAGGAGCCGGGGTCGCGGACGAGGAGCCGGGTTCGCGGACGAGGAACGGGGTCGCGGACGAGGAGCCGGGGTCGCGGACGAGGGGTCGCTGACGAATAGGAGGAAAAGGCGACAACTCTGTCGTATTGTATAATTGCACATAGCGCGGGCAGTGGTGGGGGAAAAAAATGATTACGACGGTAAGGTTTCCCCTGAGATTTCGCGAGGGTCTCGAAAACGAATCTGCACGATATCTATCGATAGAATGCGACAATGAAGTGGGACGGACGTAAAGACGTAAAGAAAGTGACGCCGCGCGGCGCGTTTGAGTCCGCGAAACGGGATACGCGTGCAACCGATTCTGCTTTCCTTTCCAGACGGAGAACGATCCGGACTGGCCGAGCGCGGCTGAGGTCGCGCGCTCCCGCTACGGCGGCGCCCCCTGTGCGAGGAAACAAATCCGTGCGAGCAAGACGGGCGAGCGATCGGCAAAGAGAGACGGTGGCGCCGCCTATGCAGGGAAACAAATCCGTGCGAGCAAGACGGGCGAGCGACCGGCGGAGAGAGACGGTGGCGCCGCCTATGCGAGAAAACGAATCCGCGTGAGGAAGACGGGCGAGCGACCGGCGGAGAGAGATGGTGGCGCCGCCTATGCGAGAAAACGAATTCACGCGAGGAAGACGGGCGAGCGACCGGCGGAGAGAGACAGTGGCGCCGCCGCTGCCGCGCCGCGCGAGGGAAAATTCTTCGATTGTGACGAGTGCTCGTCGAGTTTCACCCACGGCGGCATCCTGAAGCGACACCAGGAGGTGCTGCACGCTCCGCGCGCGACGATGCCGCATATGTGCGAGCGCTGCGCGTGCACGTTCGCCAACTTCACGCGCCTCGCTCGCCACCAGGGCGCGCACCGGCGGCATGACGAGATGCCGCTCGTCCGCCCCGCGGTCACCGCCCGCCCCCCAGCCCCCGCCCGCCCCGCGGCCCCCGCCCGCCCCGCGGCCGCTGTCGCCGCCGTCAACTACGACCTTCAGCGTCGCCGCGCCGACTGCCCCGAGTGTGGTCGCGTGCTAGAGTCTCGTCTCATGCTCGCGTGGCACCGCTGCGACGCTCACGGCGTGCTCAACAATCGCTTCGTCTGCTGCTGCTTCTGCGCGACGCCGTTCTGGGGCGAGGAATCGCTGGCCGCCCACGTTAAACGTGAGCACGCCGGCCGCCGCTTCGAGATCGGCAAGTGCTGCCAGTGCGCCATGAAGATGGCCACCGCGACGCACGTCCCCGCCGCCCAGCTGTTCTGCGGCCGGTGCTCGCGCGGCGATTCTGCTCCGACGAGGGAAGGCGGCAGCAACGCGGCCTCGAAGTGCGACGGTATCGCCGAGAATGAGGAGGGGACGTGGTGGGTTGATTGGAAGACGAAACTCGAGGTGGAGACGTCGCCGTTCGATCGCAAGAGGAAACCCGAGGAGCGTAAAGCCGAGCCGAGAGAGAGGAAGGAGGAGGAGGAGGCGGGGGAGAAGGAGGAGGAGGAGGAGAGCTGGTGCGTGCGGTGCGGGCGAGCGTTCGCCAACGACGAGTCGCTGCGTCGTCACAACGTCGCCGCGCACGCTGACGTCGCCTGCCCCGCGTGCGGCGGCGTCTTCGCGTCGCCGCGCGGCCGCGACCGCCACCTCCGCCTCAGGCGCTGCCGGCGCCCCCTGCCAGCACAGCTGTCGTCGTGCGCGAAGTGCGGGCAGGCGTTTGCGACGGCGTCCTCGCTCGACGAGCACGCGCGGACGTGCAGGGCTGCGACGTGCCCGTGCTGTGACCGCGTGTTCTCGACGGCCTGGTACACGCGCATGCACCTCGCGTCCGTTCACAACGTGCGCGACGGGTACGGCGCGCTGGCCCAGGACGTCGGGGCGACCGCGACGCAGAACGCCGGCACAGATCGGAAAACGGAAAGATCGACAGAAGACCGAAAGACCGAAGGACCCATCGACAGAAAGACCGAAAAGAACCACCACTCGTCGGCGGCGGCTACGTCGAAAACTGGCGAGTCGTCGGCCCGCTGGGCGGAGGGGCTCGTGACGCAGCCGGCGGAGGGGGCGATGGCGTGCCCGCGGTGTGGAGGCATGTTCTCTAAACGCAGCTCACTGCGCCGGCACCTGCGGCTGCGTCGTTGCAAGGGTCCCGGCAGGGCCCTCGTCGCGGCGACGTGCCCACGCTGCCGCCGCGTGTTCGCTTCATCAGGGTCCATGCACAAACACATGACGTCAAACTGCCCGTCTGCAGGGGCGGCCGCCGTCCGCTGCTCGCATTGCCGAAAGCCGATCCTAGCGTTCAACATGGATCGACACATGCGCACGAAGCATCCAGCTGTCGCCAGGAAGATTCGCTCCGTTGCCGCACCGACGCCTCTGGCAACGACCTCGGCAAAGTCCGTTGCCGTGGCGAGAACCCCGGCAAAGCCCATTGCCGTGGCGACGACCCCAGCTAAGCCTGTTGCAGCGGCGGCGACCCCGACAAAGCCCGTTGCCGCGGCGACGACCCCGGCAAAGCCTGCTTCCGCGGCGACGTGTCCGCACTGCCAGCGCGTCTTCTCTTCGGCGAAGTACGCGCGGAGACACGCTCTGACGAGCTGCCCGCGTACAGAAGGCGCTCGCGCGATCAAGTACTGCCCGGAGTGCCATCACGCCGTACTCGCGACGAACATGAATCGTCACATACGCTACAAGCATCCCGCGTTGTGCGAGTTCGCGTGCAGCAAGTGCGGCAAGTGCTACCGCACGCACCTCCTGTGCCGCCGCCACGAGCTCCGCATCCACGGCCACGCGAGGAAGCGCAAGGTCAGTCGTCCCCCCGCCCCTACCCCCGCCGCCGCCCCTGCCCGCACCGCCGCCGCCACCCCCGCCGTTGATGGTGCGGCGAAGGCGTCGTTCGCGTGCGGGGCGTGCGGAAAGCGCTACCGCACGCACGTCCTGCGCTGCCGCCACGAGCGGCGCATTCATGGCCACGCGATGAGCAAGATCCGACGCGGTGCCGGCGCAACCGCTGCCGAGCGCTCCCGGCCGTTGCCAGGCGTCGCCCGTGACATCACCGAGCAGACGGCCTCGCGTCCGCGGGACGAGAAAGCCGGCACGCGAGAGGTAGGAGAGAGGAGGCCTGTTGCAGAGCAGGAGGAGGAGGAGGAGAAGGAGGAGGAGGAGGAGGAGGAAAACGGGAACGCCTGGTGGAGAGCGCGCGAGAAGCTCGACGATAGATTTCCACGGCTCTGCCTCCGCCGCGTTGACGAGACAATGGCGGCCGCATCCTCCTCCCGGTCTTCCTCTTCTCTCCAAGCATCACCCTCCTCCGGGGCTTCCCCTAAAGCAGCTTCCTCTTCGGGCCAAACATCGTCCGCATCCAGTCTCCTCCAGTCTTCCTTCCATCGGCCTTCCCCCTCCTCGACCTCGTCCCAGCGGCCCTCCCTCGCCGCGCGGCCGGAGAGAAGAGCGGTCGGGGAGACGGAGCGACTGCGAGAAGAGCTGACCGGGGCCAACGCGGCGCTCGCCGCTGCGCTCAAGAAGATTCGCTGCCAGCGGAGGGCGCTGCTGCGCGCCGAGTTCGAGATCATGCGGCTCAAGAAGGCGGCGATGGCGGCGAGCAATCCGGCGCCCTCTGGTGTCGGAAATGTCTCCGACGACGTCGGCGCTGTGATGCGTCGCCTCCTCAATCGAGTCGAACGCGGCGGAGACGTCCCGGCAGCGCCATCTACTCCTGCCGCTTGCGCCGAGACGAGCGATTCGGCGCCCCCTGGTGGACGGGAGAGCGACGACGGCCGTGACGAACGCGCCGAAACATTACGTGAGCTCGACGGGGACGATGCAGCGCCACCTGTGCCTGTTCTCGGCATCGAGGTGGCCGATTTGGCGCCCTCTGGTGGTCGGGAGGTCGGCGACGGTATACGGGCAGACGCCGTCGTTCGAGACGCCGCCTT
This sequence comes from Priapulus caudatus, assembly GCF_000485595.1. Lineage (NCBI taxonomy): Eukaryota > Metazoa > Priapulida > Priapulimorpha > Priapulimorphida > Priapulidae > Priapulus > Priapulus caudatus. The sequence goes on along the minus strand of NW_014577661.1, from coordinate 317,609 downwards.
GGTGGTCAATCTCCTCGTTAGTCTGGTCGAACGTGGCGTTGAATCCCTGTCGGATGCGGATCTTCGTGCGACGGAAGCAGAGCATCTTAGCTCCGCCGACGGAGGATGCGACGTCGGCACCGATCGCGTTAGGAAGCGTCGCCGCGGCGACGACACGCCGGCGGACGTCGAATTTTAGTTTCCGGTTTTTCGAAATTTAATGAGTTTAGTTTTTAAGTTGGTTAATTAAATTTGTAGGTTTGTGAATTTCGTCTGGTATTTCTGGGACGAGCACCAATTCGCGTTACTCGGTGGAATTTTGTTAGATTCAAATCTGAGAATTGCAGAATCATGTTTTAGCATGTCATCGATTAAATAATTATTTTGTTTTAGGGCGTAAACCTGGTTGTAAAGCGTTAGTTAGTAAGCTCTTAAATCACATGCATCTTAAATCACATGCATGCATATTCTTGTGTGAAACTCACGAAAATTCTTGGAATTTAGAAAATCATTACCTGTAGACGTAGTTAGTTACCCAACTAAAACAAAATTCAATTGTCAATTTTTAACCTGTTCTGTTCAACGTACTCGTGTCAGTCGTCGTTATAATGTTAAACAATGAAATGATATGCTGATTAAATTATATCTGCATGTATTTGTATTGACTGGCTCGTGTTTTTTGTTATCGTCGTCAGTTGTATCAACGTTCGTATAATGGAGACGACACACATGACCACATATAATTATGACAACGTTCACATGCTAAACGCGATCATGTTGTTTGTTGAAGTACCAATATATTGTGTCAGATATATGTGATTGTTAACTGCATAGCATGATTGGCAGACAGCTGAAGTCGTTAATCGCTGCGATTTTGTTGAGATTATCTAAAAGAATGCCTGGCAACACGCACGCAGACAGTTCGAAACAGAGCACGACAACGCAGAATTGAAGATTAGCTCTCGAAATTTATTACAAGTTTCGAAACACGAAATCGTCAAGTATCCTTCATCGATGTGGTCTATGTTGACGCTGACGTGTCCTTCGTTGACGCTGACGTGTCCTTTGTTGACGCGTCGGCCCGCGCCCGCCTCGCTCGGAAGTGCGCCACCATGTCGCGGAACGGCGTCTGGCTCTCGCTGGGTGCGGGCGGAATGCGACACGCGCGCCGCACGGACGGAAACTTGAGAGCAACGTTCTGCGCGAGACCGAACGTGCTGGAACTCACCCAGTACAGGCTGAGGCACTGCAAAACACAGAACATGTCAGAACTGATAGTACAGGCTGAGGCACTGCAAAACACAGAACATGTCAGAACTGATAGTACAGGCTGAGGCACTGCAAAACATAGTACATGTCAGAGCTGATAGTACAGGCTGAGGCACTGCAAAACACAGAACATGTCAGAACTGATAGTACAGGCTGAGGCACTGCAAAACATAGTACATGTCAGAGCTGATAGTACAGGCTGAGGCACTGCAAAACACAGAACATGTCAGAGATAATAAGGTACCTTGATAGTACAGGCTGAGGCACTGCAAAACACCAGAACATGTTCAGAACTGATGTACAGGCTGAGGCACTGCAAAAACACAGTACATGTCAGAGCTGCACACAGCTGGGTACCGGCATGTAAACACAGAACTGCTGACTGAGATGAGAGAAGCAATCCTTCTTGCCGTACTATCTGGCGATGAAGGAAACACGAGCGATAAGAATGAAAGAGGTTTTGAAACAATCGGCACCGTTCATAGGACGGCCAATCTAGACAGAGTGACACTAACAGAAAGTGCATACTCGCCACTGACGAGCATACGCGCATACGCCAATACAACTCACGATAACACCGAATATAAGCCAGCGTACTGAATGCTACACGCTGGCTTGCTGGCTTGCTGCTCGCCTCGCTCGTAGACAGGCGCCGCTCTTGTTGCTGCTGCTCCGCTAGACATGTACACGCGCGCTGCGCTCAGCTTGGCTGACGCCGCTATATGATCGCGGCGAAAACGAACACATGCACGCGAGCAGCCACCGAGCGAAAACATTAAACTTGCTCTGTGGGCCAGAGGTGCGTAATAGCACGAGCAGGCATGGAACAGGTTGAATGTTTTTGGCATGGAAAAAATATTTCCTTTCCATTAGAAGTTATCAATTACTATACGAACCAATTGTCACCGAGTTATCAGTACGCATGAGAAATAGGCTAAAACCCTTTCATTACATAGATACCCCGCGATATTTATCTGCAGACTTCCGTCACTTCTGTCTGTGAAATTCGACGCATACTTTTCCTGACTTTTTACTGAACGTTTAAAATTAAAAAAATGGTGTCATTTTGCAAGAAAAGTACACCTTATCCCCCCTCAAATTTTTATTAGTTTTTTTTTGCACGATCGCAAGAAATGGACCAAAATGAAACCAAACCGGAAATCGCCGGAAAATTCTCATTCCTGCAGGAGGGAGACTGTACTTGGAGCAGAGGAGCTAGAGGAAGTAGGTATAAGAG
>NW_014577661.1:308364-312803 GCF_000485595.1 Priapulus caudatus | reverse complement strand
GGAACACGGAGTGGCACACATTCAAATTCATGTTACGCGGAATGCAGTGAAAAAACACATAATGACATTCGACGTCACATCACGCAGAATACGGTGTGACGCGCGCTTAAAGTTATATTGCGCAGAAAACATGGCGTGACACGCATTTAAAAGCACATCGCGCAGAGCACGATGTAGCGCACACTTGAGAGAGAGAGAGATGAGAGGAGAGAGAGAGAGAGAGAGAGAGAGAGAGAGGGGGGGAGGGAGAGAGAGCTACGAGAGAGAGAGAGAGAATGAGAGAGAGCAGAGAGGAGAGAGATCTGTTAGTCATTCACTAATCCACGCTGCCGGGGGGGGGGGACGATGCGGACAGCTCACGATATGATACGTATCACGATACAGCCGTCACGGATAACTACCGATACTCGCGCATCGAGATCGCGCGTCGCGGGCAACGCACCGGGTGCGACGACGTTCGAGAAAGGCACCGCTCATGCTCGACAGGAGCGAACGATGGAGGGGAGAACCACATCGGCAGCTGCACCAATGGAGCAGCGTTCGCTACTTTCGCGGGGTGGGCCTCAGTTGTCTCTCACGTACAGCTGTCCGACGTGGCCGCCGGCGAATCTGGTCACAAAAACATCTGAGACTGTCAACGCAACCCCCGACAGCAACTATAATTTGCAACCTGCCAGCACCACTGTCAATGCAACTCGCAAGAAAGTGTCAACAAAAACACTACGACAACTGTCAACCAAATCAGCAGCACTGTCAACAAAGCACGCAGCAAGCCGTTAATGCAAACCCGCAGCAACTGTTTATATGCAGGTCAGCAGCCAACTGTGTAATTGCAATCAGCAGCAACTGTTAAATTGCAAACCCAGCGCAACTGTTAATGCAACCCCAGCGCCAATCTGTTAATGCAACCCAGCAGCAACTGTTAATGGCAACCAGCAGCAACTGTTAATGCCAACCCAGCAGCAACTGGTTAATGCAAGGCCCAGCAGCAACTGTTTAATGCAGTCAGCAGCAACTTGTTAATGCAACCCAGCAGCAACTGTTAATGCAGTCAGCAGCAACTGTTAATGCAGTCAGCAGCAACTGTTAATGCAACCCAGCAGCAATGCTCGGTCAGCTTGCAATGGTAGAAACTCGGTCATCATCATTCTCAGTCACTCACATTTATCTTGAATTGAAGCCTCGTTGTCTTTTCACCCCATTTATACATCTTCTTTGCTACAGACACCTCTTTCTTCAGACCTTCAGCTATGGTCTTGATCTCTGGTTGCAGCCCTTCGACTTTTGCCAGAATGTGCGCCTGAATTTGACAAGCAACATCATAGCACTATATACCAAAGTGTGTCAAATTGGCCATTGGCCCTAGAGATCGGGCAGCTCGACTCACTGGTTAACTCATGTGAGATTGAAAATTGCGATTGATCATGTGTGACAAAATTATACTCTACGCATAATAAAAGGTTATTCCCACAAAAATACCACACATTTTGATGTCGAAATGTGTAAAACATCTTAAATGAGTTAGACCGTGAGTCGAGCTGCCCGATCTCCAGGCGGGTCATCTCGACCCACGAGCCGAGCTGACCGACCTGCAGGCGGGTAAACTCGCCACAGTGCGAGTCAATATGGCGGGTGGGCCGAGTTGACCAGTGCCCGTGATGCAGGGCTGCAGGCAAGGCGAGTGTCTGCGTGCCACGCCCCCGGGGCGACGGCGTCATACCTGGTAGATGGCGAGAGGCAGAGTGATGGCGCTTCGCAGCAGGCACGTCGTCACGACGATGCTCGCCCACCACGGCAACCCGGACGTGTCGTGTATCGACTGCATCACCTAAAGCGAGCGAAGCATTAGCAGTGTGGTCCACGAGGGGTGTTAACATGTACGGCCGACAAGTTTGAATTTTGAGCCAACAGGTTTGAAAATCACCGAAAGGTTTGAAATATCAATAGCAAGAAGCAAAAACGCTCCAAGATAAAGCTCAGATTGCACCAGATAGCATCTAAAACCCCTGAACTTCCAGGAGCTGGACCCCGGCCGCAAGGGACTTCGTGCTTCGCGCTCTTGGCTTCGCGCACATTTCACATAAAATCTAAAGTATTCCTTTAAAGTTCCCAGTTTTACATGTTTAAATTTTAGGTTGTGGGCCACCCTGTGTTAGCGATCGGAGGCAAGCCGACTCCCCTCTCACGTCATGCAGACTGCAAGCTGACAAAGACGATAGGCAATGCCGGGAAACGTTGCCGGTAGATCGCAACGGTTACGGTACTTCAAGAATGCACTTCTTTTTGATAAATCCGGGTATGAAACACTCAACATACAATGCAACAATTACTTCAAGATTATTGCACTTTCTTTTGTCAGGTTATACTATAGTAGAAGGCTCAATCTGCCCGTTGATAGCAATTTGTGGCTTCAATATGATGCTTATTTCGAGTCATGTAATATACGGAGAGCTACTTTCTATTGGGTAACAATTGTAAAAACACACACACATTCTGTGCTGTATGAACCGGAGCAGAGTCCAGGAAGGATGCCAAGTATGTGGACGCATGTCTTGTCTGTAAAATCGGCTGGCATCGACGTGCCTGCATCAGTAAACATCGTTCTGTCCGCAATCCCATCACCCGGCCTAATGATGGGACCTGTCGTATCACTGAGTACCCGGCGTGGACCGACCGGGGGTCAATTTTTCTCTCGCGCTCGTAAGTAGTCTCTGAGTCGCTCGCCAGAGTATGGCGCTGACCTTTCCGTCGGTACAGAACCGGCGCGTTCGAGTTCGCAGAACTTTGGTCGTTCACGCAATGCTCACCAATAAACATTGCATTTCTTTTTGCTAAACCTGGTGTGTTTCTCTGCCGGTCAGCCTCATTATTAATACTGCGGCGGTGACTAACCAGAGTGGGCTTTGGCAAGTTGAAGTGGCACTGGCAGTGCAACCGGTTGCTGCACCGAAGTATATGTCTACTTGTGGCATACATTTTACAAGTGTTTTAGGCTATACTGTACTTAATGAGGGTGCACACACCAAACTGGCCCATTCGATTGCTTTTAAACAGTACATAGCTCGGTGATAGAGATACACATTACACTGTGTTGAGACAATTTAGAAAGTCACTGGAGGCTGCCATCTTGACCCATGGGCGCCCTCTTTCGCAGAGAGCGCCATCTGTAATGTTTCGTTCAGGGAAAATGTCAGCATCAGTACCTCAATGATTTCATGTGATACGGTTCTCTGTGAATTTGTAGTGTAAATATTATAATATATATTTAGATCGCCATGAATATCCTTTAGTGAAATACGTAAGTAATTTTACACAATCTAATCGCACTTCCAACTAGTCAGTATAATTTAGTAACTTGTAGTTTAGAACATGTCAGAACTGATAGTACAGGCTGAGGCACTGCAAAACACAGAACATGTCAGAGCTGACACGGTACCGGATGTAAACACAGAACCTGCTGACTGAGATGAGAAGAGCAATCCTTCTTGGTACTATCATGGCGATAGGAAACCACGAGGAAAGAATGAAAAGAAGGTGAAACAATCGGCACCGTCATAGGGGCAACTAGACAGAGTGCACTAACAGAAAGTGCATACCTCCGCCAGCGACATACGCCATATGACTCACGAACACACGAATAAGCCACGATAAACGCCAGTGTACTGACATGTACACGCTGGCTTGCTGGCTTGCTGCTCGCTCGCTCGTAGCAGCCGCTTGTTGCTGCTGCTCGCTGACATGTACGCGCTCGCTGGCTCGCTGCGCTGGCTGGCTCGCTGGCTGACGCGCTAATATCGATCGCGCGAACACACGAACACACGAACACATGCACGCGAGAGCGAAAACATAACCTTCTCTGTTGGGCAGAGGTAATAAGCACGAGCAGGCATGGGAACAGGTTGAGATGTTTTTGGAGGAAATGTTTCATTGAATTATCAATTACTATGAACCATTGTCACCGAGTTTCGGTACGCATGAGAATAGGCTAAAACCCTTTACATTACATAGATACCCCGCGATATTTATCTGGACTTCCGCTCACTTCTGTGTGAAATTCGACGTACTTTTCCTGACTTTTTATGAAGTTAAAATTAAAAATGGTGTCCATTTTGACAAGAAAAGTACACCTTATCCCCCCTCAAATTTTTATTAGTTTTTTTTTGCATCGATCGCAAGAATGACCAAAATGAAAACCAAAACCCGGAAATCCGCGGAAAATTCTCATTCCTGCCACGAGGGAGGGACTGTACTAGGAGGGAGGAGTAAGGAGGAAGTAGGTAAAGAGAGGAAGCGAAACACTCACAACGGGCACCATCACTGGGACAGGAACCACGAGAGAGGGAATGTACTAGAAGGGAGGAGTAAGGAGGAAAGTAGGTAAAGAGAGGAAGCGAAACACTCACAACGGGCACCATCACTGGGACAGGAACCACGAAAGA
>NW_014577661.1:296298-308260 GCF_000485595.1 Priapulus caudatus | reverse complement strand
TATTATATACACACACACATATATGTACATACATATATATATTGTGTTATCTCATAGAATCTATATTAAATACACATCGCATCGAGCATTAGCGGGCGATAGAAAGTTTCTTCGCGCATTTCGGGAGCATGATGAAAGGCTCCTGATTGGGTAGCGGAAATCTCAGTTTCGCATAAAAACAAAAAACAATACAGGTATTAATAGCTCTTAATAGCACACATAGTAGGTATATATAGTATGTTAGTGTATAGAATTGCTGCATAACGTAGTGTATAGTAAATAGATTATCTGCATGCTTTTCTCCGCGTCTGCCGCATGCACCTTTTCGTGCGTGTAAACGTATCCCTCTGGATTCATAACGGGAACGAAGTACCAGATGAGGTTGTCCACAAGATCTGTTTCCACTNGAAATCCCTGAGGAAGACACGGAGGAAGATGTAGAGCAGGAAGAAATCCCTGAGGAAGATGTAGAGCAGGAAGAAATACTAGATTGCATGCGATAGTCTACTCTATGCCATTATTGCCGTTGCAGGATTTCTTCATAGTACACTACTATTGGATTCCAATTTCTCGTCCACCTCTGCACAGTTGCTAAACTTGTAAACTCCATTTTAGGGAGATGGTACTACGAAGCGGAAGGAAGCGCAAAAGCATGACCAGTCAGTTGTTAGATGATGATGAGCAAGAGATTATAACTCCACGGACAGCGATACAACAATATGTCGCGATTGCTCCTGTCAACAAGTCAGCTTTGCCAGTCAAGCACGCGAAGAAACGCAGGTAACCTCCTACCTCCGATGGCATACTGAATCTGTAAAATATCCACGTGCGTGTGGTATTGTTATCATCAGTCTTCAACGTGGGACTGTAGACTTCCTTATATCGCTAAGGACTCCCTTTTTTTTCGGGCAGGGAATCTGTTAGATTCCCTCAATCAAAATGACGCGCTCGTTAATATTTACTATGGCTATTCTATAGTATGCTATGATATGAATGTTAACACTGGTTTGGCTGTATTTAAGTATTGGGAGCAATGATGGCGCACTAAATGTGTGTTTGCGTGCATGCAGGTCAGAACCTTCGGATCTCCGCAGGTCGTCACTAGCGGCTAGCAGCAGTAACACTTCGTTGCTTTCCCTGTCATGTCGCGAGACGCCACGAACGATGATTGCTAACTTCATAGCTAATGCTGATGTGGAAACGCCGGTTGTCCGAGAGCCCACGGAAAAAGAATCTGCGCTGCCACCTATACCTCCTCATGTCCGCTTCTCCAAGTTCAAGAAAACGGGTATTAAAATGTTTAACGATTATTTTAAATAAATTATAATTTGATATTATCATCGTTTGAGGTTTACACCTTAAATAACCACAAAATAAAATATTGATATTTTTGTCCAGTGCTGAACAGTTGGTTGGTTGTGTGTTAGATATATCCCTGTGCAGTTTAACAGGTGTTTAAAAGAGACGTTTGGTAAACCTGAAACTATGCAGTGAATTTGAGTGAGTGTTAAATATGATAGTGACAGCCTTTTGTATGTGAGTTCTGTATTTGCTCTTCTGCCTCAGTTGTTCCACACAAGAGTGCAGAGGAGGTGGCTTCCATGCTTAAACAGATACAGTCTGTTAAGCCCTTTCAGCCAAAGGCCAAGCGTGTCTGGAATTTTGATATGAATAGGACAACAGGTGAGCTGAGCTGTGAAATAGCCGTGACAAAATCAGTGCTTGCCTGGTATTAGCCTCTGCTTCAGTTGTTTTAAACAAATTACTCTTTCATTAGTTGAATTGATGGTGAAAAGTTGTACATGTAGACTTTATTTTGATAACCATGATGTCATATTACAGAACTGCTATCAGTATCAGAATCACACCTCACTGATGGTGACATGACTGCTTTTTTCGACAAGAGCTACAAAGCTAGGAAGTCGCCAGCAGTGGAAGTTGGCAAGATGAGACAACAGCAGCCATCAGAGGTGCACAAGGTGTGTTTGCTGCCAGTGCATATACTACACTTTTAAACTTACACTTTTTAAATTTTCTATTGAATTTATCTATTATTCTACTGTAGTACTGTTAGTAGTATTAGTACTGGGCAATTTCCTAGTAATATTCATGTCAAGGTAAACATTAATTAAGTTTCTAGTCAGGAGATGGATGGCATGTCTTGGTAATTCTAAAGTCACTGTGCCAATCATGTGTAACTGAAGAGATTAAACAGCTCCATAAAATAATTAAAAAATAATACAAAGAAAGGTTCTGGTTGGCCTGGTTACACAAAACAAGCGTCTTTTTAGCTTGATGTTGTTAGGTAACTAATCTACTGCTACTGTGACGTGGTACTGATGGTGTTTACTGACGTTTAAACGTTATGGTGCAGGTGGATCAGGGTAGAGGTGATGGTGATGTGAACGCGGGCAAAGAAAGTACGATGTCACGAGCAGAAGAAAGAGCGCAGACGAGCAGAGTAGAGCAGCTGGCAACAGTCGAAGAAGATGGTGAGAAGGAAACGGAAGCATTTGTTGAACAGGAAGGGAACCTCGAGGAAGAAGCTGAGGATGAGGAACAGGAAGGGAATACTGATCTCTATAATATAATCATATATAATTATATATAATCAGGAGTTAATAAAGACAAAATTTGTCTTTATTAACTCCTGATATAATCATCTATAATTATATTATAGAGATCAGTGGTTGTACGCCATGCTTGTTTATTGCTACCGTTTCGAGGGGCGAGATGCGCAGATGACTACTGCGCATACTGGGCATGCGCCCTTGCAAAACAAGAGGCGCTTGCGCGCATGCGCACTTGGGAGCGTCCAATTTCGGACGAGCGTCCAAACAGCGCCAAAACCAAAGTTTGTTTGTTGATGATTACTACTAATACTAGTGATACTAGATATCGTTATTGTAGTTATGGAATAAGGTGATCAATATACGTTTTCAAAAATTTATTAAATGATACAGCGATATAGTAAATCGTGGGATGACAGGTATACTATAACTTATTAAAGGCATAATATTATTATTAATAAGCCCATTGATTATGCAATGTTGACGAATGCTAGAGTAGGCCCCTAACTGGCACTTGACCTTGTGACGTTATGTAGTTAATAAGTACGTAACCTTATAGCCCGACCAGGCTGTGCGACGGATTGTCTATACAACGGTATCCTAACCCTAGCGATACCGTTTCTTGGAGCTAGTAACCTTTAATATAGCTTAACGCGTATTCGTTTGTCCAATATCACTGCTGGTTACATTACAACTACAAGCAAGACTTGAAATCGGTTGTTGATATTCATTTACGTGCCGTAAATGTCATCCAGGGCAGGAGTCAACTGTCAAGCGATAAGTCGCTGATAAAGTAAACATTTGTGCGGCCCGTATCCGTATGTTTTGGACGCCAGATGAAATGGAGGTGTCAGCTGTGTAACCACGGCCACGGACTAAACATGGAAATGGAGTAAAACACACGTACTATAATCACGGACGCACATGGACAGCCCTGACAAAAAGTTCCTTATCACGAGCGTCCGTGTTTACGAAATCACTGATGATAGCATTACGTACCGGAAAGTTTATATATCTCCTCCACTGTTTACTTTTCTGTCGGCATGCTTTCCTAACAGTTCTAGTAACCCATAATGGGTTTGTCTTACTGCGACACACTCTCTTGGGGATATATTCGTCTCCATTGCCAAATGCAGTTTCCTGGTGAACAACCCAGCAGTCGTCTGCATCCCCGCTTAACTCAGACTTCCAGTCAATACTAAGGTCAGCTCTCAGTTTGTCATAGTTCCCCTTATTCAAGTTGTAAACCTCCATGTGGTTGGTCGGAACGTTTACTTCGACAACCAGGTCACATGTAACTATACTGTGGTCACTGTTGTTCAAATGTTCTTTTACTTGTAGGGTCTCTACTAGAGGCGGTTCTGTTGTCAACACTAGATCCAGTATACTGTCTCCTCTGGACCTCTGGTAGGGTTATCAACATGCTGCGTCATAAAGCAGTCTTGAACTAAGTCAATGAATTCAGTGCCGCGTCTATCACCGCTTAGAGTAGCCCAGTCTATTTCACTATGACTATAGTTAAAATCCCCCATAACACACATGGGCTTGCCCTCTGAGTATGCTCGCTTCAATAATTCTATAAATCTGGCATCATTGATGTCCGTCTCCATACTCCTGTACACTGATCCAACCAGTAAGCGAGATTTGGGGAGCACAAACTCTATCCATAAACTTTCCTCGTGTCCACTGTTTGTCAAGTCTGGCCGAGCGATCGTCTGATAACAGTCACGACAATATATATAATAACACCACCACCTCTACTACCTCTGTTTCGACGATATAGCGTGTAACCTGGGATTGTAAATACCTGGTCAGTTGCTTTGTCCGTGCCCCAGGTTTCGACAATATACTGATAATGTCTGGTTCGTACTCGTAGTCACTTGCTAGTGTCTCTAATTCGCTCATCTTGTGAATCAAACTTCTTGCATTAGCAAACAGACATTTAAAATATTTCGGAGCCGGTTGTGCAGGTGCAGTAAACTGTGCAGGTAACTCAACATTTAACTCTGAAACAGTAACATTGTGAACAGGTGTGTTTAAAAGCTCCTTATGTACATGCTCAACTACTTTTTTGCCGGTCTAGGCACAATAGCACCCTTGCTGATGATCACGTCCTGACCCAGCGATTGCCTATGTTTGAGCTCAGTTCTCAGTTCGTATTCTTTGCTCCTCTGATCCCTGGTGAGGTCTGCCGCTACAAACACATTTCTTAATTCCGGATCAGCATTACTTGCCTAGTCTGTATCAGTGTAGGCCTATGTGTACTACTACTAGTCTTTAGCTCCAAGAAACGGTCTTGCTAGGGTTAGAAGACCATAGATTACACTAGGGTGAGAATTAAGCCCCTGTATAGACAATCAGTCGCACAGCTTCGTCGGGCTACGGTATGTGTGACAGTGTAAGTGTCTGAGTGTGTCATCTTACAATACATGTGATGGAGTCCGAGTAATACAGTGTCAGTGTACTATAAGTATAATTATAAAAGTACAAACTACAATGTACAACTACTAGACAGGCCCTTGGAGGTTCAAGTTTCAAGTTTCAGGATTAAAGTTACTCAAGAAGATTAAAGAGCTTGAACTTGAGCCTCCAAGGGCCTGTGGTCATAGTAAAGCTGGGTTTACACTAGTTACCAACTTTGTATTGGCGAATTGGACCAACTTTCCAACTAAACAACCGACAATCGGCAAACGCAAAAGTTGCACGACCAACTGATCGATAGCAACTAGTTGGGAGATTAGAACATGGTCTATTTGCGCCAACTTGGAGTTGGCGAATAGTAAGTTGGTCCAACTCGCCAATTCGCCAACATAAAGTCGGTTGTGTAAACCCAGCTTAATACTCACTAATTAGCTGCAAGTTACCTTCTTGCTTCTCACTGCGTGGCGATAAGTTCCTACGACGTGCAACACTCGTAGAACCTGATCGGGCTAACTAATAATAGTCTGCCCTAATGAGTCTAATAATAAGTCTGCCTTAATAATAATAATGGCCTTAGTCACACTCACACTCACAGTAATAATATAGGCCTACTAATACAAAACTATTATTTCCACACACTGACATAGGCATTGGCAATAATAAATTGATTTTAAATGAACAAATACTGAAGTACTAGTATGCATTACCAAAGTCTTAACGTTTATGTGCTCTGTCATCTATGTTGCAAAATAGTTCCACGTAAATGCTGTTCAAATGCTCCTCTACAATGGCCCACACACTCACCCCAAAGCAAACTGCTGCACAAACTCAAAAAAGTTGGAGCTATGTCTTTCTGACTTAGCTTCAAGAAACGGTCGTATATCGAAAGACCACGTCTGTATCACAGAAAATTACCATAGTTTTATTATTGAATTGTGCCATGTGCCTGTGATTTTTTCATTTTTTACCTATTAATTTCGGGTTATTTTGACCAATAGGCAAAATTTCCATGTGCTGTCACGTACACGTACACGTACACGTTTGTGTTTGAATCTATTGCGCTGTTTGATGAATTGAAATATATATATATAGAATACTCGCTGCCCACTCACTTAGACTACTAACATAGTCTGTGAAGTTGATCTGTAAGTTTGATCAATGCTAGGCTATCTTTAACTCCCAAGAAACATTCAGGAATTGCAAGACCTATTACTTAGTCTTAATCTTATTTAGTTACCTGTTTATTGATCTGCAAGTTTGATCAATGTTAGGCTATCTTTAGCTTTTCAGGAATTGCAAGACCTATTACTTAGTCTTAATCTTATTTAGTTACCTGTTTATTGATCTGCAAGTTTGATCAATGTTAGGCTATCTTTAGCTCCAAGAAATGTTCAGGAATTGCAAGACCTATTACTTAGTATTATATTCCCCACAATTATTATTCTTACAGCAGCCTTAGGCTAGGGTGTCTCCTTGTTACAGTCTCTTAGGCTATGACACATTCTTTTTCCCATTTAAAGAGTACCTTGTATGCAAGTAGATCCAGGTGTATGCCAAACATTTAGCTTAAACATTTCTGAGGAATTTGGTCTCAAGGCTGTATGGCTGTATCTAGTGATATAATGAGAGTACTGCATTGCATCCGATTTAATAAATAGTATCATATTCTTCACATGAAATATTAATCTTTCAGGATTGACCCAGTAGTGCTTATACTAAAATGGCATCGCTATCAGACACTCAGCCGGAGAAACAAACACCTCGTGTGTTAATCAAGAACTACCTTGAAACAGAGACCAGGTACAGTGATGTGAATAATAGAAGGCGCTCTACAAGAAGTACTGGCAGCGCAAGAAATGCTTCACTGCAGTGAGTATCGTTGTGGGTATCGTGACCTCAGTTATATAATTAATATACTTGGCTACGGGTACGGCAGCCGTATCTTAGTGTCTCGAGGCTGGAGGTACGGCAGTCCATTCGCTTTCATACTTAACGACACAAAGATAGCGGCGGGTGGCACCAGATTTCGAAATAACGCCTTGGGAAATAAATTCACGATTTGAGAGTTTAGATGAGCTAGAACCCTAACCCTAATGCTAACACCAAAAAGGTGCTTCAACGAACGACGGCTGCCGTACCTCCAGCCACTGCGAATAATTAATATATTGACTAATCGTGAGTCAATAAACTCAATATTCACAGAGAGTATAGCTAAGACATGTGTCTATAGCCAGTATAGGTATCTAGAATATATTATGCAAATGATCTCCCGTACCGGCTTGATAACGCTGACTGCGGCAGTCAATGTACGCGGGCTATAGTACTAGAGATACTGGAGATACTTTGGGGAGCTAGATCAGCTGCACTCACAAACCTATAAGGGGACACGGAATAAATTTTCTCTTTTCTTTTTTTAATTCTTTGCAGGGAAATACCGATCTAAAAGTAAAGGTTCCCAGTCATACATACTTGAGGAAGAAGACGTGGAGGATGTGGAACAGGAAATCCCTGAGGAAGACATTGAGGAAGATGTACAGCAGGAAGAAATCCGTAAAGAAGAAGACATAGAAGACGTGGAACAGGAAGAAACTGTGGAAGATGTACAGCCAGAACGTGGGGAAGACACTGAGGACAATGAAGAACATAGAGGAAATTATGAGACAGAAGCCGAAGCGGGTGTGGTGGAACACATTGAAAATAGTGAGGAAGAGGACGAAGATGTGGAAGAAGAAGACAATGAAGAGGAGGAAACCAATGATGATGTAGTACGTGATAAGGACATTATTGAGAAAGGTGAAGCAGGTGTAGCAGCCTATGATACTGAAGCTCAGGAGGAGGTTGAACGCGATGAGGAGAGCGAGGACGATGCTGAGGATGACGTGGAACGCTCAGAGGCCCGTGGCATGCACGCACATGAAGACATAGAACAGGCTGAGGATAGAGTGGAAGAAACTGAGGGTGATGTCGAGAGCACAGAGGCTCTCGATAGAGAAGCTCAGGAGCATACAGAACTTAACGACGATGATGAGGTCGATGCCGAGCAGAGGGGACGTGAGCGGCTCACGCCGGCATCGTTACGTAGCGAGGCCAGACTTCCACAGATTCAGCAGAGAAGGAACGTCTCCCTGCGACTGCAAACGAGCCATAAGAAGAGTTCTAAACCAACAGTCACGACACCGAGACGACTCAGTCGAGTGCTCACACCTCATAAGGTTACGGAGCAGATTTCACACGAAATCGGGCACGTGGAAGGTGACGATCGGGCGACTCGAGCCACGCTAGCGGGACAGCATCTGAGAGAAGCGGAGGCAGGCGACGCTAGGGTGCGCGCGACAGAATCCGATCCGCACGAAGAGCAAGATTTCACGGAGGACGACTCTGACGAGGAAGATGCAGCAGAGGCGCCCCCGCGGAGATCCGCTACGCGCGCCGTGCAGCCGGCGACGAGCCGCCGCCCCGCGAATCCGCGGCAAAAACTCTTCGGAGAACTTCCCGTGAGCATGACCAAGTTCTTCTTCTCGCTGTTCTCGCAGAGGAAGGTCGCGCGCGACGCGTGGGAGGAGGTGCTGAAGTGCGAGAGGAACTTCTTCGTGTCCCTGTCGGCGGACCTGTACGCGTACGCGCGGCACGCCGGCCGCCACACGATCCAGGTGGAGGATGTGGAGCTGCTGATGAAGAGGCAGGGCTTCATCAACGACAAGGTCTGCTTCAGCAGCCTCGTCGAGAAGCACCTGCCGCTCGAGTATCGGCGTCTGCTGCTGCCCTGCGCGCAATCCCGCAACGCCGGCCGGAAAAGGAACGCGGTGGGCAAGTGAAAATCTCGAGGAACGACAAGCTCAGGAAGGCAGACGTTTCTATCTTAACTCGTGTCAAAACCAACAAGTGTGGTAAATTGAGTGCTGTCAATACTATTTGTACGTAACTTGAAAGTTTAATTGCCTAGAGTTTTTTTTATGTAGACTATAAGAACTATATTATTATATTAAACTGATATCCATTTATCGTTTATGCTGTGTAGTCATTATAGGGTATGATATTAAAGCTGTAAATAATTGTCACAGCCAAAATCGTACCTACTTTTCTTATTGATGAAAGCTTATTAAATCTTTTACTTAACCATTTTGATTTCCTAGCGCAATAAACCAGTTTCTAATCTCCATCCATTTTTCTCCTGTCAAATTTTACAAATACTCTAGTACATGTACCATGCAAAAACTGGGAAAAATCCTGTTTTAATCTCAATTTATAATCTAAGAGTATTAGAGACAATGTAAAGAATCAAAGTATATTTTACACAACGTGTAAGGTATTATATTTTCAACAGTAAGCCATTTATGATTGCAAGCACAGTCATGATAATCTTCTACAGCTATGACTACTACTGCTACTAATACAAACTACAGTATACACAATGTTTTGCCAGATAACAATATATACTTTTAGGGCGAGGGGTCTGATAAACCACACACAGCAGGATCAAACCCCTTTTCATTCAGTATGCAAACATTTCACACACTGCTTCCTTGCAGTTATTTTATATTGCTCCTTTCACTGAATGGCAAGTAAAAATTCCCATTACATCAGCCAATGTTCTCAACAATAAGTCAAAGCTGTCCATTTACCATTGATCACCCTTGACCACACTCGAGGGTGTATTTTCTAACTGGTAGTATATTCCAAACGTGGGGAACGTAGCTTAAACTGGTGCAAGATCTATAGTTGAGTTTGAAAGAAAAGGCCATTCCACAAGCTCAAATATGTTTTCAGCAGGTTATAACCATGCAACCTCAATTATGACAAGAACGTTTATTTCAACGTAAGTTATTGAGATCTTATATTACCTGAAACTATAACTTTTCTGTAGTTCTTCTGTTCAGTAATGTTTGCGAGCATTTACTTCTAAGTAACTATTCAGAGGATCACCACAGAGAATACAAATATTATCGTTTAATTTAATGATATTTATAGAGTGTGCTTATCAGAAAGCTGTTGATATGAACCACAGTCTAAAACAAACTGTGTAAAAAGAATATCACATTACTTGTGTACATTCTGTCAAAACCTATAAGCTGATGTAAACATTAGGTTTAAATGACAACATGTGAAGCCAGAGAAGAATCGGGGCCAGCTTGCTTGATGAGTTAGGTCACGAAATCCAAAGGTCTGTTAAAACCTCCTTTTCTGTTCATGTATTGCCTGTAACACAAGGTGCAATTATAATCTGTTATACTAGAAATTTCTCGAAGATGATACATTAGCATGCGCTGTATGTACCTTCAACAGTTTCTTGCTTTAAAGCTGAAAATTGCTATTTTCTCTCCTCACACAATGAATTGAAATATTTAAATAGAACCAAGTCATTCTCTCTCTAGATTATTAAAAATAATCCATGGTTTTCAAAACAGTCAATTATATTTAGTTTTATGTATTTCTCTAGTAACCTGAAATGATAGTAGGTCATTATAAGAAAAACAATATTCTCTAATACAGAAAATTACACGTGTTCTAAAATAGTTCATAACTAACTTATAGAATTTAAACAACACTGCTACTTGACGACTTACCTATATTTTCTTTTCTGTATAAGGTTTGATGCATATATATCATTTCCATTCATCTTCTTTCCCTGAACGAAATAGTACATAGGTCACAATTATATAGATATATACCTGCATTCAATAGTTGTATTTGATTGAAGATGCTGCCTAATATAACACTACATAATATATTACCTTAGTAGTGTCAAACGTTCCAAATCCCATAACCTTCATCATGGCAATTTCATCTTCAGTCTTTCCACCTAAATCTGTTGCAGTGATTTCAACAGGTGTTTCATCCAGTACTATCACTTCTGGTGCATCAGTAGACCTGGTATATTACAGGAACAGTGTTTTGATTGAGGTGAAATATACAAGTGATTAACCTCACATGTAAAACAATTCATAATACATTTGCACTGGTTACTAATTATGTAAATATTTGAAATTAGCTTCACACATGTTGGAACTTTTGAAAGAAAATGAAGACTTAAAAAAAACACAATGTAAAATATCACTTCCGTATATGATGGGGGCTTTATAAAACACCCTCATGACCAATTTAATGTGTGGGTAGAATCTGAATTTAGCAATTTATATACTAACTCTGAGCTTGTGTTAGCTGATTCCTTGAACCATCCTCGGTTAGGAGTAGGAGATACTGAGGGGCCATTCTTTGATGGTATGGGAGACCTGTAAAACATTTACAATATAAATGTATATGTACGTCAAAGGTTTCTTAGGATTCAGCTGTGAAACCCACTTTTAGTTAATTACCCTCAATAATTTATAATAATAATAAAAAATAATAGCATCTTGTGAACTCTATGTTAAAAATCTGCTGAAAAGCTGTATTGTCAGTTTAGGATTGTTTTATAATGTTTACAAAAAGAAGAAAATTTGTTATGCAGCAATTGTTTTGTTTAACCAAGGTCCTATCCTCTTTATCGGATTACAATGTGTATAATGATTGTTTTTCAAAGACACAAGTCATTTTAATCAACACACCCTTTTACCTGAGGACTGATAAAGCAAGGACCACTGTAGCTCATAATAAGCTGCGTGATTTATATTACCAGGAGTAGATAATAGGGAAGGAGTGTGACTTCAATAAACAAGGGAAATTCGTCATTTACTAGCCTTAGAATACCTACGATTTACTACGCGTAACTCAACCAACTCAAATCGTACACAGTACATTCGCCTAGCATCGTGCGAAATCGTTTCCTCGTATACACCCGCAATCCGGAGATACAGACTAAAACATACGACACGATTATCCATTCTGTTGCCAGCAAACCAAATGTAATGTCCGCTGAACTTGAAACAAAAGGCAGCTACTAACGCAGTGAAAAAATTAATTTTTTTCTGAAATTTTGGGGGGGTTTGCAAAAAGAGCCCCGGAATGAAAAAGTAGCCCCCTTTTTCCAGGGC